>NC_092633.1:44220628-44520628 GCF_039555335.1 Amphiura filiformis | reverse complement strand
CCGGCACACAACCCAAACTTGGAAAAAAAAGCAAGGGAATGTGCCGGCATGGGATTCGAACCCATAACCTTCTGATTACCAGACGGATGCTTGATCCATCAAGCTCCCAGCTCCCACTGATAGACGATGGTTGAGCAGTGGAGGTATACAATACACACAAAGCTACACAAACAAATATTATGCAAGTACACATGACATAACTGATACCTGATCGGTTCCCCAGCATAATACACATAAAGTAGGTAATGGGGCTACGCATCCTGCACAAGAACAAATGAACAAGATGGGGACCAATTGCTTGCTACCAGAGGAAACTGAGCTTGACAGTTTTGAGGTGCAGTGTTTGTCTGTTTGACCATAGCTTGAAATTATGGGAAATGTTGCTTTCTTTGCGTGAACTTTGGCTTCTATTTCTGGGAAATAATAAACATTGTTTTTTGTGGGCTCTTCCTGGATCTAGAATCCTGCAAAGGCTGCATTTTGCTCATTATTGTTGAAATAAAAAACTAGCACCAATTTAACATTTTTCCAGCCACTTATCTCTTTATTCATAGATCTTCTTGCCTGTTCATAAGTTGTGAGAATTATAACATAATGGTACATCCATTTAGATTTGTTGATTTCTTCACAATAGCATAAGAAAATAATCCTCATTGAATTTATTCAGGTCTACTGAACACGTTTGGAAAGAAAAATGCAAATATGTTGACTCTATTTACAAACTGATGATTGAGGTATAAAAGTGGCAGAAAGGAATAGCTGCTCCATATACAATTTGATAAATTATCTGCATTCTATGTTGTAGACAATATAAAAATATGGCACCTGGCAGCTGTTGCATTACGATCCACCTGCCTGGAACCCTCCATTTATTTAACGAAACACAAAAGTAGGGAAATAATTGGCCACAAAATATAAACACTTTGTGGGGTGATTAGGGAAAAATGAGTTGGATTTTTGTGAGATTTTTGTTAGATCTTTGATACTACTAGTTTCTCTCCCAAACTGCATGTAATTCGTTATTTTACAATAATGTAGTAGTTTGCTATAGGTTTATTGTTACAAACTTACTTTCGAAGTGGTATACTGTTCTGAGAGAGGGTCTTGTCTGGTGCATATTTTACACGTAGAATGCCCTTTGAAACTAATTTTGCATCAATTTTCACTGTTACCTAATATTACAAGTCTCTGATTGTTTTCAAATCATGACATCATTCATCAATGCTTTGTGTGAGACGTTTGAGAGTAAATCTTGGGCCGATTTGACAACGACCTACTACATGTAGATATCCTTTTTAAATTCCAATACACCTCTGGCAGTTTTGAATCCAATCAAATACCAGAAACCTTGGGTTGCAAACACTAGGCACATCTACACTGAGGGCTATTTGCTTATAAGTAACACGGTTCTTGAGCAAAATCTTGGGGAAATCTGCCGTGTGATCACTCTCTGGGTTCCAATCCCTAAGTTTGCCCCAAAATTTATCCCAAAATTTATCCTGATGAAATTTAGGGGATTTCCCGGTTTCCCCAAGTGATGGTTTATTTTATAATGTAGGTCGATTAAGGCTTGCGCTGATCTGGAACTGTGCATTGATCAGTATCACTGGCCCTGGAATGAGTTATAGAATGATTTGGGCTACCGTGGGTGTGGCAGACTGGCAGCACACTACAGATCATTGTCTTGAGGTTGGATTGTGGGGTAGGGCGATCAATAAATGATTTATTTTAATTTATTGCATTACATTGTGATGCACCTCAGAAACAGACGTACAGACAGACAAATATACAAGCAAACAAAATATCAGGGATTCTAGGAGTAACACTGTGGGCTTGTGGTCGATGGCCATGATATTAAACTCAGTGGCCTTATATAGACCTATTATAATAGTTGTTCAATGAAACAGGAACTGGTAGAAAATAGGCGTGAACTTGAACTTGTGAATCATTTTGTGGTATTTAGGGAATCTTTTGGTGCCTAGTGATTTGCTTATGATAGTAGATTAAAGACCCATTCAATGATCCCAGCGAAAGTGTAAAAAAAATAAAATTATTTTATATAATTGCTTAAAAGTCAAGGATAAGTCATTCAAATTGGTATTTGGCATTTTTGAAATGAAAAATTGGGCAAAAAACAAAGAAAACAGCAGTATTGATGAAGTTGAAGCCACATTCAAATACATGTACCTAATTTATATACTGTCCGCATATTACAAATTCATGTAAAATGCCTTATTTTGTCTTAAATACATGGCTTTCGGTTGAACCACCAGCAGGCTATGTTAGCACATCTATGTCAATGACAAAGGTACAAAAATCTGAATTTTGATGATTTTTACGATCATCCGGATGAGCAAATCATTTAATTAGGTTTCTGTAATACAACCCATCAGAGGGGTGAGGACATGGAATATGTACCCAAATTGGAAAGAAAAAAAAATGGAAAATTCCATTGAAAAATTGCTGAAAGAGGGTGAACACCATTATATATCAATTCAACTATGATGGTGATGATGCTCTCTCACAAAATTATCAAATAGATATTGCCTCAAAATTGTTGGGAGTCTACAGACATTCAAGAACCTCAAGAGACTAGTGGACCCAGGCTGAGGGATTCAATTTATTCAGCTCACTGCTCACTCTATACACTCAGCTGCTGCTGCATCTAAAACATCAAAGAAAGCGAGAATTGTATTTATTGATTTGATATTTATAAGTAATAATTTCACTGTCAGTTCGGATTTATTTGGTGTTGATATTTAATACATGATTACTGTTAGCATGGTTTAGTCTTGTTATTGATACAGACCAAAGTTTATAATTTATTTGCATGAAATTTATTATTAGTAAGTAATTTAAAAAGAAATAAAAAAGTTCAATTATTAAATTAATTGATGCAAATAAAAAAAAAAAAAAACCTAAATGAATGAATAATGAATTTCTAAATATTTGAATACATTGCAATATTCAAAATCTTCTGGAGCCTCTGCATACAATATCAAATATCGTCCCCTATGCAGCCTTGTGAAAAAATAAGAGTATTTTCAGCGTAAATGTGAATAAACAGCATGATTTGCAATCCAATACGGTATACCTAGTACAATGTACGTGTGAATTGCATTCTGGGCAGGTAACTTACAACATCAATGACATGTGCCGTAATTCCCGTACGTGAATGTGGCGTGCATGCGTGGTTGCGCTGACAACCAGTTTACCTTAGGTACACGTTCATACTACGTTATGACATTAGTTACATAATACATACCACTCCCCACAACCAGTTTTGAAGCGGTGTCATGCTCTTTAGTATCTTTTTCATGTTCCTCTTATCGTTTTTTTTTTGGTGTCCATTATTGTAGGCCTACATGGCCATAGCCAATATCGAAAGCAAAACAGATGCCCTGTGAGTGTGATGACAAGATGTTGCAATGTCCGTACGTTGACGGAAAAAAAATCCTGCTATTTCATCATCACAATTTGCCAGTTTTTTTGGTTCACTAAATATTTTATGATAAACATGTGCAGTACTCCCACATTACTGAAATGTCTCAAAATGTGAAGATTGAGAAGATTTGGCACTGGTTCAGGATCACCCTGTAGTATATATAGTCAAGTGAAAATGCAGGTGTAGTTTCTAGGAATCCATCAAGTTCAAAGTACCTTCTTCAGCTTCAGCCATTACAAAAAAAAAGTGCAGTGATTTGTGCGCTACGCACAGGCACAACCTTGATCCACAAGCCTCAGCACACTTTACCTATTGTTGCTGACCACTACGGACCCATATCATTCCATAAACCATTAAACAACAATTCAGGGACTTTGCTGCTTCAAGAGCGCACACCATAGACATTATTCCATGAATAACCTTTGCAACCAGGATCAGCTCCTGAGTTTTTACGGGTTACAACAAGACAATAGCAGTAAGTTCCTTGTCCAGGGGAATTTTAAGCTAACTCAATTTTCCACAAGAGCGTACTAGGCACCACCAGGGTTCGAACCCGCAACCTCTCGCACCACAACAAACATTGGCAAATAACCTTTTAGATCCATCAAGATGTAAAGGGCTGCAATTGTTGATTAAGTAGACAAAAAAAAATCAAATAATTTTCACCTATTATAAGCCAAACAAACTCCTTACGGGCAATGTGATAGTTGTGAGCCCCAGGGGTTATAATGCCAAAAAATGCCCCCCCCCTAATTTTACCCTCCCAGTACAGGGCTCATAGTTATTGCACAGCCCCATTTTCCCCTTACCCAGTGACAACATTTCTTGTTTTGGTGTCATGAGGAGGGGATCATCAGGTCCAGGGGAGGGGATCATCTAATCCCCATTTATCACATGATCTTGACTCAATCTTTCACTGAATTGACCAATGTCTATTTAATATAGAATTGGCATTATTTTATTGTTTTTTTCCCTAAAAATATATTTGAAACGATTCAGTACGTTTCAAAAGGTTCTAATGAAAATATAAAGATCACACAAAATGGTGTCTTGTTTGACCATGGTCTCACTTTGTCTTCAAAGCTTCCAAATTTTAGGGCATGGATCTGTTGTTGACAGGCCTAATCAACTACCAAGTTCCTTATCCCTGCAATGCCATTCTCAATTTCTAGTCGGGATAGTCCTATAGGTGCACTGACTTCTGTGTTGCTAGATAATCATGTTTTGACCGGTTTATTGTTGACAATGGCATATCTTATGAAACTTGTTGAAATTAAATTTTCAAAACATGGAAGAAGAAATATAGGAGATGAAGATCAGAAAAAATAAAAATAAATCATCCACCAAAATATGAAAATTTCATCTTGCTTTGTCTTGCCATTGTATAAAAGTTTCGAAATTATGTGGGAAAAACCCAAATCAAACAGAAAGTAAGCTGGAACTTCAATTTCAGCTCAATCTTGTGTGTGGTTTGTGGGCATGGATTAAACTTGAAAGCAAAACTCTAAAACATGTATTGATTTTAAGCTCGCAATCTGCTCTACCATAGGCACGTCCACACTGAGGGTTTTTAGCTTAAGCGACCACGGTTCTCGAGCAAAGACTTGGGGGAAATCTGCTGTGTGTATGAATGCTCGCAAGGATTCAAATCCCTAAGTTTGCCCCCAAAGTCTTGCAGTCTGCTCTAACATAGGCACGTCCACACTGAGGGTTTTTTGCTTAAGCTTAACGGTTCTCGAGCAAAAACTTGGGGGAAATCTGCTGTGTGTATGAATGCTCACAAGGATTCCAATCCCAAAGTTTGCCCCCAAATTTATCCCCAAAAGTGATGCTCAAGTGATGCTGAAGTGGTCCTCGAGTGCTACTGCCGTGTGAACCATACATTTTGTGATTCTCGCATGCTGAGCATAACCTATTCTCTTGGTCGGGCTGACGTCACAAAGGGGGAAATAGCCTTGTAAAACCAGTGTGCACATGTGCAGCGCATGTGCAGTTCCCCTTTCTCGAGCTGGTTGCTATGCGCGCGCTTTGTGCAAAGGGGACAATGTTCCCGGATGTCCGACCGAGTGACTGACCTTGTATTACATATAATACGACTCAATTCGGCGCACCACTAGATGGGTCACAGAAAGCTTCCGGTTGTAATTCCAGAGCTGATGTCATCAGGCATTGCAAAACTCGAGGATCCAGTCTGCAATTTTGTCCTGTGAACACACACTCCGGCATTAACTTAGGAATCGCAATTCTAGATAATCCTGATCCTCAAGAATTTTATGACCGTCTGAACACGACTCATGTTAAGAAATTATGTGTAGATCTGTAGATAGAAAAAAAGAAACAATACATTTGGTAAAAACATTAGACTCCACAACAACAAACTATTACTTATTATTCAAGCTTATAATTGTTATTGTGCGCTAATTAAGTTCAATAAAAGTTAATTATACCTTCATGTTTTAAGCTCTGTTCTATTAATTAACTTTCCAGTTTAATGCTTGTGACCTGAGTTGAACCAATTGTCATCAACTTAAATATTATTAATATATTTTGATATAAATTAATTTGTATTTTCTGTTCTTTTCTCTTTACATATTTTCATTTGATGTTGGCATGTCGGACCTAAACAGGTGAGTTATATCAAACATAAAATGATGTAAGATATGAATATGATGTTATGCCAGCTGAACATTGTGGATGTTAGTTTCCCCCACCTGGGCTCATATTAAGTCTTGATTTCAACGTTTATATTTGAAATGTTCTTGGCCTAGGAAAAAGCTCATGTCTTGTGAAGACAACATTTAATTAACCCTAACGGCCTAAGGGCTTTTTGGCGACGGTAAGAGAAAGAAGGTAGCAATAAAGAGAGAAAACAAAGAAAGAAGTTGTTTGCTCTGGGTGGGATTCGAACCCGGGACCCCTCGCATGCCAAGCACTGGATCGGCGACACTTAGCCACAGGTGTTGGGCTTTGCTGGCCAGCGAAACCATGCCTATACATCACTTAGGGCGATTGCTTCACGAACAGTGCATATATCAAGTAGTATTTTGTAGTACCTGGTACGGTTAGGGTTAAGGCAGGAAGATCTTATTGTGAATATCTACATTGTGGAATGCTTGAGGCCTCCTACAAAGTATTTGAAGTTGCTATTGTTATTCTGACTGCCTAGTTTTGCCGTAAACTTACAATACATTTTCGCAAGGTGTCGCAAAATCTGTGAAAATAAAACCCTTCAGAAAATTACCACTTACCACAGAAGTGATCACCAGTTAAGTCAGCCCAACCTGTAAACCATTCAATGTCAGTGTACTATGACTTAAACTTTTGTGACTCTCTGCAGGTTTGAGGTGAAATGTTATACTTTGTTTGAACATGATGATCTCAACAAGTGACAATCAATCATAATACTATATGAGGAAATGTTTGACTTTCCAGAACAGTCAATATAGGGCAGGCCTATAAGGGACCGTTCACAAACACTTGTAAGGGGGGGGGGCTGATGCAAAAAAATTTCATTGCGAAAATTTTTCGGGACCCCCCTTTACAGACCTCAAAATTTTCAGGGCCCCCTTTTTGACATAAAAATTATGGGTCAACCCCATAGAAAAGCATATAAACTTAATTTTTCCATGAAACTTGTGGTCATGTTTTTCAGGGCCCCCCTTAGGAGGGTCAAAAAATTTCAGGCCCCCTTTTTTGCATCAGGCCCTCCCCTAACAAGTGTTTGTGAACGGTCCCTAATAGGGCAACAGATTTTGGTTTCTTTTTCATGCAATTTTACACAAATTTAGGGTTAGGGTTTAGGATTAGCTTACATGAATAATTACATGATGGATCGACCCAGATTTCAGTATGGAGCGAGAGGGACATTTTCACAATTTTACTTCTGTAAAATAGTCGGTGTGGCTTTGTTACCATGGTTACATACAGTTTGTGTTTAGGTTTTGTTAGGATTTAAGGTTAGGATGTTGGTAGGCCTACAGTCTACAAGTTGTAAGCCTATAATAGTGTTAAGGTTTTGTTATGATTTAAGGTTAGGATGCAAATGCTTTTATACAATTCAGAGCCAGTCATAAGGTAAGTGGAACTTTAAGGGCCAGAACTATAATCACAAATGCTTTGAAACTAGGGAAAATACTCAGGCTCAACAATTCTCAAAGATTGTAACCCTAGCTACAGGCCATATCCATATTGTGTAACATTAAGATTTTCTTTATTCCTTGCTGTAACAGCATTAAGGTGGTATTGGAGGCATTATGGAAGTGCTCTATGCATGTTTTATACAGTTTAATTGAGTAGAGCAAAGCAAAATGCATATTGATCAGTGAACTTTACCCTACTCAATTAATCTGTTTAAAACATGCTCAAAGCATTTCTTAATTTCGAGAAAATGCCTCCTATACCACCTTAAGTCTACTCCTAACTTATCCCTAGGCTAGTCCTAAACATATCCTAACCTTTACCTTGAACCTGTCAACTGAACTCCACATCATAACCATAACCATCAGGGCTGTAGCAAGGTTGAAAAATGAGGAGCGGCCATCACAAATGTTGGGGGGGGGCAAATTACAAATATATGCCCATTGAAATACAGGGATTGAGTTTTAAGGCGTGCGAGTGCGATTCGCACGCGCCGCACGCCTGAAAATACGCCGAGGGTGCGATTTTTAGCACACCTAAAACACCTAAAAAAAAAAAAAAAAAATTATTTTTTTTTTAAGTTTTTATTTTTTATTTAGAATGTCCCTGAACTTAAAAATGTCCCTGGAAATATTTTTAATTTTTTTTTTTAAACTTGAAAAAAAATTACAAAAGATTTAAAAATTATAAATTCATGTTCAAAATAGGCAAATTTAAAATTGATGTTCACATTACAACCTATTTATGAAGTAAAGAAGCATACAAAACAAATGCATTTTAAAATCATTCATAGATTATTATGTGAACATAATTTACAAATTTGCCTATTTTAAACAAGAATTTATAATTTTTAAATCTTTAATTTTTTTTAAATTAAAAAAAATTCCAGGGACATTCTAAAGTTCCAGGGACATTCTAGGGACATTCTAAATCCAAAAAAAAAAACTAATTAAAAAAAAAAAAATTACAAATGACACTAGCAATAAGTCCAAAGTCCAGGGACATCTATCCAGTATACACCATTCATTACCCCAGAGCTTTTACCATGGCCATTTAAAAAAAGTACATGTATGTTGTCACAATTGCTAAGTTTTAGCTGAAAATGAAATCATAGTCATACACCAGTTTTGAAAAAAGCACACCTTGGTTTATTTAGGTGTGCGATTTGCAGCACACCTAAAAGCACACCTCGGGTTATCCAGGCGTGCGATTTACAGCACACCTGTCACATTACAAAACTCAATGCCTGGAAATAGAGATATAAAAGAAAAACATAACATATTTCTCAAAAAGTCATGGGCGGCCATGGCATCCCCGGCCACCCCGCTTGCTACGGCCCTGATAGCCATAACCCTAACCCGAAATAACCCTAACCTCATTCATGTATAGGGCCTATTCAACAAACATGCCCGGGAGGTGCAGCCTGTATATCTGGTTCATGGTGGTATGCACCGCTCAAGTTGAAATAGTCATTTGGTACACGCAAATTTAGGGTTTGATGCAAGAAAGGCCTATCTGCAATAGTTACCATATAGATATTTTGACCATTTCTTCATTTGATATTGTATACATATGAAACCCGGCAGCCTTTGCAGATAAGCTTTTCTTGCTCTAAATCCCTGACATAATAACTTCCGACAACATTACGTGATTGCTTTCCTTGACAGTTTGAGGTGACTATCTAGCAACAGGAAAGCATGGAGTCAAAACGCTTCACACATGGGTGTCCTTCCTTAATTACCGATAAATACAAAACATATCCTAGGCTTTATGTATGTGCTCAAATTGCATCACAATCAAGTTGACAAATCCAATTTAACATGTGTGACAGCTATGTACATTGTTTTGAAAAGGTGTTTTAGATTCCAAATATACTGAAATATGTGGAACATTTACTTTTTGCTACTATGAAAAAGAAAATAAAAACATGTAAATATGTTATTTCATGTAAAGGGATACACCATTTGATTATTGGGGGTGGGATTTTGGGCTGGGCAATTTTTTTTTTTTTTTTTGCCAGTGAAGATGGAGAAATTTATTTATTTTCAATTTTAATGTTGGCCTATACTTGGTTGGGGAATTTTTTTACTATAAACTTTTACAAATATTTTCATCTCACTAGTGGAGTAGTTGACAAAGTTTTTTTTTGCATTCCCCCTGTAAATCAGATAGTGAGCCCTAAGAAACTCAAAAATCACTAAAAACAAGTGGAAGTATTTCAAACTAAAAAAAAAAAGCACTTTTATACTATGCAAAAGCCTGATTCATACTCTATAAAGCCTGTTCAGACCATCACTAATCTCAAAACTAGAAAGACTCAAGCCTAAAACAACCTACATTGTATTACCTCTAATACACAACAGGCCAAATATGCAAATATCCCACTCATGGCCAAGTGCGATATGTAGCATTCATGTTAGCTCTTGGCTAACTTTTGGTTAAAAAAAGTCCAGCTTTATATTTGAGGTTATTTAACCCCAAAACAGTTGAGACGGCCGTTAACCAAGAGTTAACCTTGAGGCTAGCGAATTTTGACGCTAGTCTCGTGGCTAGTAACCACCGTCTGAACACACCTATTGTTCATGAATATCCAATACTGAACACCTTCTTGCTCAATATTTTTTATCAATATTAACAAAGTGTCAGGATTTGTGATCTTTTCACTTATGTGGGCAGCCCTCGAATTAAGGATCTGAAGGGGCACGGCAACTTTTTTAGGGCAAGTTGATAATTGCCTTGGATTTTCACTGAAAAGGCAAGGCAGCACGGCAATTTGTAATATTTCAAAAGGGCATCAAGGCAACTGTTGAAAATTTGAGAAGGGCACCAAGGCAATTTTTCAAAAGCGAATAGATGCATTGCTGTCAGCTGAATTCAACACCAAAGTAAAATTCGACTCTCAACTTTACACTAAAACTAACCTGCTTGCTCAAACAACCTGCTTAAATAATACAAAGCAATCAAAAATCAACAGTTTAATTTACTTAAATCCCTAGTTCTGAGCTGCAAAACTGACTCGAAACAGCGATGAAAAAGCTGTAACTTTGGTAATAATATTGATCAAATTCGCCAGGATAAAAACTATTTCGTGCAAAACATATCTAGAGATGGGCTCACATGTACAAGATAAGACGATACCGGAAGGGGGATCGCCATCGGTTTGCAATGGGAAGTCAATGTTTGCTAATCGAGAGATCAATAATTGATTTGCCCAGCGCTCGGATTTTCCCTGCTCGTGAGGAAGCTTTAATAGTTACTAACAGCGTTTCTGATTGGTCGATAGTAGGTTGAAGGTATTTCTCTGACCAATCGAGAAAATGAAGTCAGATTTCTAGCAAGTTAGCAACCAGATTTGTGTATAAAAGCCGATGTGATTGGCTGAATATGTAATTTACGTAGGGGTAATGAATATTAATTGACAACAAACTATTGTGTATACTGTGATTGATAGCTGGGTTACGATCATCAATTCTGCGTTACGATGCTCAAAATAGCGATCGTGTTCAAGATTTTCGATTTAATTTTCCACAATTTTTTTGGGTTTTAACCAGTACTTGTTAATGATTTTATAATGAAGGGGCAAGGCTGGCCGGCTAGGGCACCCACGGCAACTTCATTTAGGGGCACGGCAAGTGACTGCCGTCGGTAAAGGACATATTTTGAGGGCATTGCGGCAATGGGGGTGGGCACCCACGGCAATATGCCGTCGGTGCCGTGGGTTAATTCGAGGGCTGTATGTGGGCCAGTGGTTCTTATTACATACTCAATGCTCTTTGATGCTCTGATATTAATAGTATTGAATATGCAACAACTGTGGCTTAAAACCCACACATAAATGAAACATATCAGGTTATGAAACAGGCCTAATAATGAACTTCAGCTTTGATCAATATTATTCTAAACCAGTCACAACCTACATGAACCACGATGGAGATCATGAAAAAACACACAATTTGGTGGTTATGGTTTTCTTATCTGATAAGTTTGGGCCTAACGATCAGTGATCTTAAAATATAGACTCTTGTTTTGCTGATTGTTTGAAAATATTTCTGTCAAAAATAGAGATCTATTGGAGAAATGAAATTAACATATAATGATATTTTATATTAAGGCCTTTCATCATTTTCACGGTGAAAGTGGTATACAAACAGTTAAGTGGTTCTTATACAGCCTGTCTCAAAAAAAATTGTGCAAGTGAAAAGCGCCCTCTCTGGCAATTAGAAAATACCATTATGACATGATGCTTACATCAATGTAAAGGGCGTAGTATACAAATATCGACTGCTATGAGGAGCATAGACTATGCCATAGTCGATTTTTGATAAATAAAAATGTTATTAATCATGATGAACGCATTCAGTTGAACTCGAAATTATACTGATATTTAGTAGGCCTACATCAAAATACTAGTATAAAATGGTTATGAAAAAGTTTAGGCTATATAATTATATTTGTGACAGTAAAAGTAAAGTATAGGCCCTCACGAGGCTTATATTATTGAATGCAACATATCATAATGGCATAATTATAATGACACTTCAATACTGAACAATTCTAATTTTAGAATCTGCCAGTTTATTATCCGAAAAACCGACTATGGACTTTTAAGCAGAACTTTACCCCAGGACTCACACACTGTCAATCATACTTGTTTATCAATAAAATCTAACCACAAGACTAAGCATGGTGGTACAATACACGCTAGATGCATACGTTCATCCACCAGCACAAAAGCGCCACATTCCCTAGATAGTTGTGTACCATGTATAGTTATAATGGTACCAGTACGCGTCGGGAGGATTTAAACAATAACGAGATCTGGGCGACCAATCACAAGCCAGATTCATTTTTAAAGATGCATTACATCATCACCAATTTTAGTTAGGCCAGAAATTGGCCTAACTCTCAAGGCAAAGTCAGTAGTCCACTTGGGAAGCTAACAAACAGAGGGCGTACGGTGACTGAAAAGATCAGTTGTGAAAATCTATCAATTGTGCACTCATTAATTAAATCAGAGTTTTAAGCTTAAATGTAATAGCCAGAGTAGTGCACAATTGGCAAGTGGACTACGGAGAAGTCTATGAGGAGCATGGTTCAAATTATAGGCCCAAGCCGATCTCAAAACCATGACTATGCACCGAGGCGTAGCCGAGGGTCATAGTCATGGTTTTGAGATCACCGCGGGCCTATATTTTTAACCATGCCCCGAATAGAAAGCAGTCAATATTTGTTTTATATACCAAATCTTAAGATTCTTGTCATCTGTTTGGTTAAAAGCATCGATTTTGGGAAGAGAAATTAATAGTTTCAATGCGAACGGCACACAGATTACAATCTGCGATTTCTGCGTAATTATAACGCGTGAAAACATTAACGCGTGCGTAATAACTAATATCATTTTACGCTGGGAAAAACGCGCAGTTTGATCGTGACGCACGTGACTGGTCCATAGTTCATTTCCATGGACCGGTCCATAGTTCATTTTGCGGGCATAGTTAATTCAATGACTGCACTTTCAACCAATCAGATGACAGGAATCTATATATGTGACTCCTCGGCACAACTGAGGCCGGATGTCGCCAGTGCCACTATTGAGATATGCTCCATCGAACTTAACAATAAACAATAGGAAACAAAGGATTTATTGACTGTTTTATTGATTTTTCACTACTTATATGTCAAGTACTATAGACATGATATACATCATTTTAAAGCTAATTTCAAGCAGAATATTTTGGTTGAATATCTCAAAAATGATGATTGGCGACTTCAGGGCTCAGTTGTGCCGAGGGGTCACATATGAGGTATATAATCTTGGCTCTCAAATGCCGTTTGTTCTGTTCAATTGGCTTGTTTTAATATTTGAGACAGGCTGTTTTTCACTTGCACAATTTTTTTTTGAGACCGGCTGTATACTTCTTAAGATAGCTGGACTTGATAGTAATATCTTAAAACTTGGACCTTTAATGTTGAGGCCTATGGCTAGCATTCAGTATATGCCTGAATCATGGAAGTAAGAGGGGAATGTGCAAAATAGATTTTCAGGGCCAATATCAGTGCTCAAAATAAAGTGAGCCCTCAGTCCAAAAGCCTGTGAGATCAAATTGTGTCACCAATGTCAGTAAGACCAGGAAGGTATAAGACGGACTCAGTGCTGATTTAAAACATCTTTCCACAGCATTACCTGTTGTTGATTTGTGCATCCTTTATCAGTTTATCAGTAAAAACTAGTCCGACGTGTAGGACCTTTTTTTTTTTTTTTTACCAGACAATGTTCAGCTCAGTCTATGACCATGATGACCACTATCTCATATGGCACAAGAAAGATGAATCGCGAAAGTCCAGTCGGGTGGGGCGGTTAGTGGACTTTCGCGGTCAATCTATCTTAAGCAATCAGAGCCTGCATGAGCAGTGATAAGTACTATAGTTGGTAACTGAGAAAAAAACAGGTCCTATTCATCGGACTAGAAAAACATTGAAATGTTCCAAATTGAGTTCAGGTGTGTGAAAATTGTCGAAGCCAATTGGTTCCAGAAATTTCAGGTGTGCCATCATGATATTTATTACATGTGTAGGAGCATTTGCATTTGACATATAATTGCATAGATGTTGCAGACCCACCCAGTAACAGGCCAATTTCCTGTCATTATTCAAGTGTAGTTTGAGATAGCATAAACTGATATGCATGATATACATTTCAATGTCAGTCTTGAATTGATATTAAATAAAAGCTGATATTCGTTCTGATGACCACAAAATATTGCAACAGTGCGCTACTATAGTCAGTCTACTCTGAAGTACAAAGTACCGACGCGGACACACACATTGTGCAGACATTGAAGGCACGCATACCTGCAGCAGAGACGCAGCACTACGCACTGTTAACGCGCTGTATACGTGTGCGTTGGCACTTTGTACTTCAGGGTGGACAAACTGTAGTACATGGTCAAGACCCCCGGGTCAAGACCATCTTGCTGATGCTGATTTTGGTGCCAAACTCTCATGGGATGGGCCCCAGTAGTGTCATCCTGTTGGGGGTTACCGACCATGATTGGAGCACCATGTATGATTTGGGGCACAAGCCATTTTTCAACAATATTCGAAAGGGATTTTCAAAATTTTCAAATTGATTGGGATCACATGCAGGGCTCGAAAAAATGTTAATTTCCCGGGAAGCAAGTTAAATTTCCCACAATTTATAGCATGTTTTTATGTACAAAAAACCCAATTTCCCTCCAAATACCATAATTTCCCTCCAAACACCAACATTTCCTGGGAATGAGCTTCCCATATTCCACACTTTTTCAAGGCATGATCACATGCCCCCGGCCCTATGACGCTACACTACTGATGGACCCTGCAAACATGGGATGCAGGGTAGCATATCGTCGGGCCTGCAGTGCTTTTCACAGCCTTAAGGCCCAAGGAAAAGCTCAAGGGCTCGCTACCTGGCTGAACTCCTCACTCTCTGTATGAAATGAAACGGGAGTAGGTGAACTGAAAGTAACATTGATGTGTGGAAGTAAGACTTGGACGTTGACAGTAACATCTTTTGATACATGTACTAGTACATAAACCTGTCCTAGTACATAAACCTGTCCCTCCATTGTATAGAACTCAGGCCCGTACGCAGGGGGGGGGGGGGCGGGGGTGCGACCGCACCTCCCACATTTGCAAAAGTATACAAAAAGTCCCAAAATTTCAGAATTTGCGAGCGTAAAAAAAAAAAAAAATCAGGTTTTTATGCTTTTTTGGTCAAAAAAGGTCCAAATTTGGGGAAGAAAGTCCACTTTTCACAAAATCGCCACCCTTGGAAAAAAGGTCCACTTTTTTAAAATCAGCACCCCCCAAAAAAATCCTGCATACGGGCCTGATAGAACTTGATCAGTTCCCTCATATTGTGATGTCTAAACAGCAAGCAGAGGCGCGCAATATCCAAGAGTTCTCTGCCCGGGTCTCTGCCCAGCCCCTCTCTGCCCTCCACCACCTCAACATAGAGAGTATATACCTTGTGGATAGTACAGAGGCTATATTAGAGATATCCATTGTAATGAAATTAATTTCCTTCATCAGACTGCATTGATATTTTGGTTTGTTTCCTGACTACACATGGTATTACTTGCCCACAGCAGGTCTACAACAGCTGGTTTGGGCTACCATCTATCCTACCATGCCCACCTCGCATATACAAATTGCTTCAAATCATACAACCTGGTCGGCGTCTTATTATCTTTTGGCCAATTTCTTCAATTTCGTTTTATTTTCTTTATTCAATATTGATTGATAAAAAATCCACAATGATTTACAAATGTTATTAAATTTTAATTTGATTTACACAAAATCATGCAGTAGTGGCATAGCCAGGGAGCAAAGGGGGGAGCGGCCCCCCCCCCCCATGAGAAGTCCTGGTCCCCACTTGCCCTCAATGTGTAATGCTGGCCGCCCTGATATATGAGGTTTGTATGCCTTTTTAGCCCATTTTCATCACATCTTACCCCCTGAAAGTTTCTTTGCCCCCTTCTGAATGCCGCTGTCATGCAGGCAAATTCGAATCCATTTCAAAATCAAAGGTCAATTTTCAAGTTGAAATGAAGTATATTTTATATTATGAGTATATTTTATATCAGGTTTCAACGAAATGAATTTAATTGCTACTACTGCGAAATGGATATGAATACTATTATAGTGGCACAAATTGAATCAAGTGTAAGATGATATGCTGGAAGCTGGGTCGTTTTCATATTTTTAGTCAATATTAAATGATAAACTGGATACCAACGCTATGAAAATGTAACATTGCTTACAAATTAAACCTCATTTCTTAGCCTCTTTAACCCTAACCTTACTAAACATCAAAAAACCTCAATTCAGAGAGCGTAGGCACAAGCAGGTATCCCACGTGATGCTATTGCGTCATCATGCGAACAGTCATATGGGGACGGAAAGCTTGGCCGGGCAAGCTACTCCCCCGTGGCAGGGTAGGCCAGTGCATGTCTCTTCTTCTTCTTTCTTTCTTTCTTCCTTCTTTCCTTCCCCCTCGCCAAAAAGCAGCTAGGCCGTAAGTTAAGTAACCTTTACGTAAAATATGATAGCATTTATGTCATATTGTCATTGAAAATTTAAAAAAGTGGAAGAAAATGGCTGAATTTACAATGATTATCAGGATTGTATCCTGTAGGTGGCACTCCGCACATGTATGGTATGGGTATGTGCGGCAGGTCAAGGGTCCCTTTTCAGGCTCTCTGGCAGTTCCATCAGACCCACATTTGGATCATGCTCCATTTCTGTGAGCTTCAAATTCTGACAATTGTAGCCCTTTAGCTCAAATTTGGAAAAATTAGAAATTTTTTAGCTCCACTGCCTATAATTTGGTCCAATTTTAGATCACTAGACTGCCCCAATGATGTTGAAATTTCAGTTCATCAAGCCCCTATTTTGCCCAAAACTCATAGTTCCCAAAGTACAGCATTCAGCACAGCACACCTCTACCAAAATTTAAGTTGGGTGCCTCCTCCTCGGAGCTGAAGTACTTTTTTAATCATGAGGGTTAAATTTTAAACAAATTGTACAAATAAATGTGTGTTCATATAAATGAAATGCCAGAGTTCATAGCATTAGCAACAAATACAAAGTTAAGAGTTCTACCATGCCAGGTAACCTGGATAGGAAGAACTCCTTTAGTGGTGCTTTGGTGCTATCACTAGGATCCACAACATGCTCATCTGTCAGGAGCACAGTTCTTAAACCCCCAAACATTTGTACATTCATTGAATGACCTTTGAAAATGTTGGTACTAAAACTCATACTCTGCAACTTGAGATCAAATTTTGCACTATGATTGTTCAATTGAGGTTATTGACCAATGCCATTGGGATGAGGACATTGTGGTCCATAGTGTATAGCTGATCAGCAGCACTGAATTTTGAAGTGAACTTTCTGAACAACAAGAAAATGACCATATCACATGTTATTATCTAACTCTTCTGTATCTAAAATTTTTATAATAGACTGGTGTGATATTAAGACTGATTTTCAAGTTCAAGTGACTATGTTTGTTATTACACATGTTGGGAAGACAACCTTTGTGATGAGCGTGGAATGTGATCATTGCTGTGAGTTGTAGTACATGCTGATTTGACTAACACTTCCATATTTACAAGAAGTCAGAATGGAGTTAGTAGATCAGATGGTGGTCTACGGGATGAGAAGATATCTTACCCTTCCCAGAATCCTTTGCAACATGACACATCCCCTCACTACAGCAAATAACACTTTTTGGCTCTAATCTATTGACCATGTTGCACAAATCAGTACAGAAAATTGAAATGGAAGAAATGCATTATGGGAAGTGTAATATCTCTTCTCTGGTGCATATGATAGATGGTAGCCATGATAGATGGGAGCCATGATAGATGGTAGCCACAGCCACCTCCCTTCCCATCATGCATTATGTGATCAGTGCCTTAATGCTCTCCATGCAGGTGTCAACTACAGACGACAAGTTTCATTTTTTTCCGAAACTTCAAAACTTTCAGAATTCTAACTTATCATGACCATATTTGGAATGCATTAAAATGAGTACAAACAAGCCTAGTATTGGTACAGTGGTTCTTGAGATAGTTCTTGATATTTTGAGAAAATATCTCTGAACTTGGACTTCTTATAAAGCCTATGGCATTATGTTTTGTACATCTGGGCTGGGTACGGTTTTTGCCGGGTTTTTGCTGGGAAAAACCTGTTTTTCCACCTGCGGCAAAAACCTGTGAACCCTGCATCTTGGGCCTTGAGCATATGTTATTGAGAAAGTATAGCAAGACGTTCTAGACCTATGTGTTCAATTTCACACAATGCACTATGGGAATGAAGACTTCATTTTCTTACTGTGTGGCTGATAGCATCATTATCATTCACACCTTGAATTAAGTGGTATCATCATGCAATTTGTACCTCAAAATCAGCTTTTCTCCATATTTAGTGTTGTCAAAAGTTTTTAGTACCAAAGTGCTGTGATTTGGCCAAGGCAAGATCTCTCAACAGTGACGTGTCCAGGGGGGTGCTTTGGGGGCTGAAGCCCCCACACTTTGTTTAAAATCATGTAAAATCAGCTGTTTTTTGGCGATTTTAGCCATTAAGCCCCCCACATAACTCTGAAAGCCCCTTTGAGTCCCCCCTGCAGGAACAGATCCTGAACACGCCGGTGCTCAAGTAGCCCAAAATTGAATGATGTGTTGAATGCACCATATTCCATACACCATGAATTGAAGTGGTGTATCATGTTGCAAAGGATTCTGGGAGGGTACAATATCTTCTCTGCCTTTGCATAGAACCAGAACTGTCTGAGCCTGATGTAATGTCATTTCATTTTGGCTTGTGTCACTACCCAGGCATGATCATGTTCTGGCAAAGAGGGAGCGTAGTGGCTTCACCTCGCTATAGGTATAAGTCGATGAGGGCCACACAGGCTGCAGCCAATAACAAAGATACTTGTGATCACCCTGAGCGCCATCTATTTGTAGTTATGTTTGAGTGTCTGGAGGGCAAGAAACCTGTGAGTAATCCCCTCCCCTAAAAGAAACCAACTTGAAGTAGACACAACATATAGTTCATGGCCATTATCTATTATGACAACCTTGATGTAACACCTACCCATACACCTTTCTTCACCTCAACAACCACTTCTTCCAATTGGTTGCCTTAAAGCAATAATGTGCGATTTCCATGATGAATAGATTCTAAAATGTTAGTTTTCACTGATCACATTATGTTCTCTTTTAATTTCGAGTCAATAAATGATGTAAAACACATAAAATTGCTATTTCATTGCAGTATCTATAATTACCACCAATGCGTGTGTGTATTAGCTCGCCGATCGTTATTAAGCTTCATGCATAAGGCGTAAGAGCGAATAGCAATATACACACAGTTTATACGTCACTGATTCAATGATGTCATATGCATGAAATGTGTCAGGCATAACTCGATCGGTGAACTTGGAATAAAACCGGAGATCTCCGGATTTATTATAAAAACTTCAATTTCACTGTTATTCAAGCACTTCACTTCAGACTAGTCTTTCACATGGTATTTTAGTCCATGTACACCATTGGTCATTACAATCATGCAAAAAGTAGAAATTTAAAGAAAAATTGAGGGGTCGCTGTGGAGTAAATGACATATTATGGCATTATTGCCATGCCTTATTTCTATGCTCCCAAATAAATACTTGTTTGGGGATGGATATGCACCTGGTTTGAACTCTGATAGGCCTGCCAGCCCCCTCCACCCCCCTCCCCCAATGCTGAGTGTGCTACACCATAGACGGTAGAAGCAACACTGGCTACTGGTCATTCAAAAATATTCTTGCGCTATTTTTTGATGAAAAATCACTTGGAATATCTTATTCAATCCCTCTTCCAACCAATCTAGAATCTAGGAAGGCAGCTGCCTGATTTTCATGGAAAGCTCTAATCTGAATTGCCCCCAGTTTGAACTTACAAAGTATTGAACCAGAAGATGATCTTAATTTCCATGGTAACTAGAGTACATGGTCAGTGGTAGGAAGAAGAGTGCTTGAGATGGATGGTTGCAAGGTGTTTCATAAGGACAAGGTTAATGGGTTCACACTTGGAAGGCCATGTGATCATATGCAATGGATTGTCTATGGTTATGTCCACATGGCACACAAAATCTTGAAATGTTGAAAGTCTAAAGCTGTATTTGGTGTAGGCGTACCGTTAACTGTGATTCGAATACACAGATTTCCCCCACCTAATTAGAGCATTGCGCTAACATCCTATGCTTATTGTCACCTATCAGGGCTAGAGCTTGTTTCTGTTTGGAACCACCATAAACAGTGCACTTTAAGTAGACATGAGAGACATATAGGCCTATTGACAATTTGTGAATATAATTCTTACAAACCTGTTTCTCAAACCCATTCGGGGGGGGGGGCTCCCACCCGGAATATTCTCATATTGATGGCGAGACTTTGGGTGCTGCATTTTAAACTAATGCACAATAGCTAAGCCAGTTGTACCATAGAATAGTGCATGATGGGACATGAAGAAGATTAGTAGATTTCAAAATGAAACTTGATTGTCTTTACCAACAAGTCATAAAACTTATTTGATCATTTCACGAAGTGCTCTTTCACCCCTCAAGCCAAGATAAAACCTCAAGATTATATTAGCCTGTGTGAACATATATTACCTGTAGATACTTGGCAGATAGTGTTAGGACATTGTCACATGGTCAGATACACACTTGATGGAAAGGTATCAGAGGTATTAAATGGTTTGCTCTCTAGCTTGCTGGAGGCATTATATACAAGACAACCTGTACCCATTGTATAGAAGGGTGTGAAACAAAAATAAAATCTTGTCAGGATTTGTAAATAGATGATGGTACAAAGACAAGTAGTTCACTATATTCAGGAAGTAATAACATTGAGATAGATGGGAAAGAAAATGAGGTTGCAATCAAAGGAAAGGAAGTTGCTGTCAGTTTGTAACAAAAGTGTCAATCATTCATGTGTAAAATCATTATTTACGTTCACTGAATTCTATCTGCGAACCCGGTCTCTTTTACTCTCATACCACTCATACTAAAACATCAGTATCATGCATCAGTGGCATAACTGAGGGAGCAGTTAAGCTCAGTTCATGTTGCCTCAGTCACTCTGTATGAGGCTACAGTAATGATGTATTGAAAAAATGGGGTTTTCCCCCTAAATCTTGGTTGGCAAAAGCTACCCAACTGTTTTTGTTAATGTTATGCATCGATCCCATAAATTGTCTAGATTGATATTTCATGATTGATTAAAAAAATTTCACATATATTTTCTATGACGTTCAGATGATTTTCTACGGTACACCAAGTTCGAACTTAGGGTTAGGGCTTAGGGTTGGGGTATAGCCCTATAGGGCAATCTTGTAATGAGAGTTGCACCCTATCCGGTAATCGCTCCACAACTTTGTTGAATAAATGATCATCATATATATTTATTTTAATTAATTAACATAATTATAATCCATTTATATGGGTTCCTAATCCTAATTACACTACACAAGTAGGCCTATATCCAACCCTACATATACTTCAAAGACCAGAAGTATGAACACAATGTACTTGACCTTGCTTGCCCTATCAACTAATTATTCTAACAAGCTCAAAGACCTTTCAAGTGTTATATTATACCAATACAACTATTACAAGCCAGGCCCACCGGAAGTTTCTCTTTCAGCTCTTTGTGCTGATGATGCCTAATAATAGAACCACGTTTGTCTGCACATTTGAAATACTAAGTACATGGGCAGGTAATTTTGGGATGAAAAATGATTCATTTTTAGGAGTGAGATACTGTCTTCAAACATTCAGACCACAGATATTGTCCAATAACCGTGTTCAGACCCCATCAAATGAAGTGTTGTAAAATTAGGCAAAACTCTGGCACAAAGTTTAACTATGGGTGCATTCACACAGATTAATAGACCTATAGTGATTTGTCATGACTCATGACTGGTCAAGATTGGTCAGGATCATGCCCAGTGGCGTAACTAGGGGGGCAGAGGGGGGGCAACATGCCCCGGGCACCAACCTTAGGGGGGCGCCAAATTGACCAATTCAGCATCGATTCTGCGCCTCTCCACGCGATGAAAGTCGTAATTTTCATTTTATTAAGCACAGAATCAATTGAAAGAACATTTTAAGACCGAATTTCAACTTCTAGTAACCAAAATTAATTAGTGTAAAGCCCTTATTGTCAAAATTTTCGCACGCTCCATGCGCAATGGTTTCAAGAATAGGGGGCATTATGTATCCTTAGCCCTAGGTGCGCCACTGTCCGTGTCTAATCTATTCTCGGGTGGGGGGTAGGGCGCCAATTTTGTTTCTTGCCCCGGGCGCTACCAACCCTAGTTACACCACTGATCATGCCAACTTTGATGTCACATGACTTTGGCCATGACTTGTTCGTTTCTGCTGCTGGAAATACTTTATGATAGTTGATACTGGGACAATTACACATCATAAATCTCAGATTATCATTTGTCAATTGTATATTCTGTTACATAAACATCAGATACTTAGAATGCCTCTATGGTATATAAGCACAAGGCATGTAGCTCTCAACAGCTACAAGTTTGTTTGTGCATAGACCATCTAAGAAATAGATGGTCTATGGTTTATGGTAGAGATCACTAACAGAGCCTACAATAGACTGAGAACCTGTACTACATAAAGTAGTGCTGTAATCGATTGTCGTAAGTATCGATAGTCGGAAAATACATAGACTTCCGACATGTCGAAACACTCAATGTCAGTATCGATACACAAACGACATGGCACACATGCTTAGATTATCTCAAATCAGGTCTCAAATTACCGTCAAATACTCAAATTACCGTCTCCCAATTCCACTTTCGTTTGTTTGATGCATGATCCATGTAGTTTTAGCTGTTAGGCTTCAATACACTTGTTGTTAACTTGTTTCTGGAACTTACTGATAATAAAATTGGTAAACTCAAATCCGTGTTTCAAACTGCGTGAGTATCGATAATAGTATCGACATGTCGGATGTTTGCCTCCCGACACATCGATACCCAGAAAGCTTATCGATTACAGCACTAACATAAAGGGCCTAGTTGTTGAGACAGGATTTTACACTAAAAATTGCGATCAGCAATTTCGCTAAAAATTAAAAAACTTTCCCCATGCACTATCACTAACAAAACACCTTTCCTCACCTGACTGTGTAATACAATAATACGTATCTACATTTGTAGTGCAAATAAAAGAATTTTGCTGAAAAAAAAACTCCTTGAAAAAAATTCTGCCCGTCCTCCAACTTAAATTTGATATATTTACAGCACTAGGTACTATACTAGGTGGACAAGACACTTTAAAAGATGAGAATAAAAATAAATTGCGAAGCAAATTGTAAAAAAAATCCCAGCACACTATATGCCTCAAAACGAAACGAGGCTATTGAAACTGCAATGTGTCCTGGCAGGTCCTGTCTTTCTGTGTAATCAGGTGTAAGCAATGACCCTAGCATTGAGGATTCAGAACAAGGACAATGTGGTCTTGGGGTGTTTTGTTTGTTGGGATACATGGACCACTTTATTTGGTCAACCTTGGGTCCCACACAGAACTTGCATCATTCCAATGTTTGTTTACATCAATTAGTTGGATGATTTGTTTATAGGATGGAACTGGACTGGAAAATGGATTGAATATGGCTATATTTTAGGAAGTGGTCTGATGAAAGTTAATGTAGTTGTGTTCACAGTTTGAGTTACACCCTGCGTAAACTTACGCCAACATTGATAAAAATTCCGCAAATATTTTCGCTACTCCTACCGCATGTCCACACCTAGCCTACTCCTAGCACTACGCCGACTAGTTCCACCAAGCATTCACTTCTGATTGGCGTAAACATCGGCTACCAGTTCCGGTGTTTCCGTGACATTTTTTTCACGATATGTAATGTCTTAGTTCCGACCAACAAAAGGTCAAACTTGCACTGGGTACCAAGAGCAACTTACGCCTGGCGGAAGTTACATCCAGCTTGCTACGCTTGACTTTTGTCAGGAGTAAATCGTCGGACATACAAATGAGGTTAATGACTTTGCATCAGTTATTTTTCGAGTATTGTGAAATATAAACATTGTGATTTGGACCCCAGGATATTCCTCGCTTCCATTGTTCAATGTTTAGATATTTCTTAATACCCCCAAAGCAGCTGAGGCGCATTAACACTCATTTTTTGAATCATACATGAAAAGAAAACAGACAAAATGGGAAATTTGTATAAATACTTACAACACTTTTCCACGCACATGAATGATATATGCAGAAATTATATTTAGGTCTACAGGTATTGAGAGGATAGGATTCCAGGGTGTATGACTTAAGTAGGGGTGTGATTTTCGGGTAATTTTGTGCCCGGTATGCAGTCTGTGGCGCATTTTTTCGAATTGGGTAACTTGGTACCGAAATTGCAAAAAAATTTAAAAATAAATTTGAATGCATTTTGATATCATTATAGAGTATGACATGAATACAAAATATCAATTTTCTAAAACACAAAACATCGTGCAATTTTTTTTTATTTTTAGGTCAACCATAAATGATCCTAGCATTTAGGTCTAGGTCCAGGGACACTACAAAACCGGGAAAAAAATAACTGTAAAAAAAGAAAATTCCCGGGACTCAACACCCTTAGACTTAAAAGCCTTATTTTTTTTTACAGAAGTGACACTCTCATCAAATGTTTGCAAATAGCTTGCTTGCAAAACACAGAACTGTACAGATTACCTCTCAAAATGTCTTGCATGTCAAAAATGATTCTAGGCCTATAATAGCTAGAGAAAATAGATATTGGTATCTGTCCAGACATGTCAATATAACATTGAACAAACATATGAAACGCACATGAATCTATCTCACTTAGAAAATGTTTAAACAGCTATCAAGGGAAAAATGCAGAAACTTTCTGCACAGACAGCCCGCTTGCAGAGTGAACCGCCTAGGGGGAATGTGAAAGTGCGGTATTATTGGCTAAATATAGGTCACGACTGATTGCTGGTGAATTATCGCACCGTCAGTATGACAGTTGGTATGTACTAGCTGCAGCGCCATTCTTCAGAGTAGAGCTGCTTGTATGATCAAGATGAGTTTTTGACAACAATTTATTTTCAGTTGAAAGGGGAGGGGTGGGTAACCCTGTTGGTTTAGGATATTGATTGATTGTCTTCAAACTTCCATACAATTTCAAATATCGTCCCATTTATGCATCTATGAATTTGGCTGAAACCATACAATATAGTGTAGCATCACAAATTGGCCTATGCCAAATTTGATATAAAATTGGATCAATTGAGCCCATATTTATTGGTCGAGCTATGAGTTTTAAAATATTTTGAAACTCATAGCGAGACCAATAAATATTGGGCGTAAAGCATCCAATTTTATCATTATTATGTTTTGGATCCAATATTTTTCCACACTTGGATTCATGAAAACATAATACTGAAAAAAATTGACCATACTCATTATGGCTTCAACATTTTGTGAGAAATCACCAAGGAATTTTTTAAACATGTTGAAGTCATATTGGGCCAAATTTCACAAAATGTTTTTTTGTAAATAAACTTTTTTTGTAAATAAATGACTTGCCTCCAGCAAGTCATTTTGAAACATAAGACATCAAACTCTGAAATTTTGAAGCAGCATTAAATGCATTTTAGGAAAAAATCCGAAAAATTAATTGATGTTACATGATTGATATTTGAAGCTTTTTTTCCCTCTTTCTGAGATCCTTAGAATAGGTATCAGCCAGGTGCATGTCCTCTGCCCCTACATGCACCTGACTGATACCTATTCTAAGGATCTCAGAGAAAGGGAAAAAAACTTCAAATATCATTTTGTAATATTTCTGATTTTTTCCTAAAATGCATTTAATGCTGCTTCAAAAGTTCAGAGTTTCATGTGTTATGTTTCAAGATGACTTGATGGAAGCAACACATTTATTTACATGTATATGATTACGATTTAATTGTGAATGTACATTAACACGTTACCTCTGTTTATATTATAATATTTGAAAATAATATATTTGTCGCTCATTGATTGAATATGGATAACTTTGGGACCTGTACAGGAACTTGTACAAGGGACATCAGCTGTGTGGACTTTGTATCTTATGCATCTATACTATTTCCTGTCCGTTATCCATAACTATTTGCATAATACAATTATCAAATATATGAATGATAATTATACGTAATCATAATGTTGGCGAATCACGTTATATCTCTGGAGAAGATATCTTACACTTCCCACAATGCATTTCTCAATTGCAATTTTCTCCCACTGATTTGCTAATTGATATTTAGTGCAAGATGGATCAGTAGTGACAAAAAATACCTCAATGAACAGAGCATTTTCAAATCTTGCAAAATATGTTTATTTCTTGACTTAATCGACCCATATTTAGTCAATCTATTCCCGGGATCTATTGTCAACAGGAAAACAAAAGGAAGCTGCACAAAATGATAGGAGTGTCATTTGATGTAGCGAGGTTATGCATCATGTTGCAAAGGATTTTGGGAAGAGTAAGATACCTTTCCTGTATATTCTCTATTCAGGTGGGATGGTTGTTTTTGAACTTGGAGGAAATGCAATTGAGGCCTTATCTTATAGGATATAGGATAAAATGGAAACAGTGCCGCCAAAGGTGTCTTTTTTTAAAACTTTTGAACCGATTAATTCAAAATGTTATTCATTACATACCAACTTATTTTTTTTTTTTTTTTTTATCTGTTGAAAACATCAGATCATGTCACTTACAATAAACCACTATGTTGATCCACAAGCCTCAGCACATTTTACAGGTTGTCGCTGACCCCTACAGCCCTATATCATTCCATAGACCATTAAACAAGTACAGGGACTTGCAGCTACGAAGCGCACACCCTAGATATTCAACAATATACTTTCACAGCCAGGATCAGCTCCCCGAGTTTCATACGAGTAACAACAAGACAGTTAGCCGTAAGTAATAGAATTCTTAATATAGGCCTAGTTAGTCGATATCTTCAAATTTAGCATTTACTTTGATGAAGTTGTAGTGTGCTGATAAAATGCTGGGGTGTATAGTCGGTCTTGATCACAGTCTATCCATGAGTTCAGAGTTCTATTTAGAAAGATTTCTTTTCTTTGAAAAATCATTGTGATGTCACAACTTGTGTATACTTGTGAGTAACCTCAGGCCATTGGTAACAGGTAACTAGGCACAGTATTTCCCTGAACCAGTGGACTCTGCTCTGATCAGAGTTATAAAAGTGTATGTCAATGGTAGATAATATTTTTGCTGAACCATTAAATGGTATCAGCCTATATTAGTTAATGTTACTAGCTTACTAGCTTACTGACTTTGGTCTGAAATAGACATATGGCACGAAAGTATGACCCCCTGAGTGATGTCAAATGAAAGAGGAAGAAGTGAAGAATTTAATTAAAATATTTCCCAACCCGGGGTTGACACTCATCATAAGACCCGGTCAATATTCAAATGGGTCCTTTTCATATCTCAAAATGCTAAGAAGGTATGACCCCCCGAATGGTGTCAAATGAGAGAGAAAAAAGTAAACATATATTAAAAATGATTTCTCCACTGGGGGTGACACTCCTCATTAGACCCGGGTCAGTATTTTGGGTCCTTTTTATATCTCGTTATTTTATTTCCTAGTTGGCACATAAGGTCTTATAACAGTTATGATGTTAGTGATTTTCCCCATGTGAATAAAGTAAAACTTTTACTAGAAGCAAAATTGGCAACACGATGGCACCGCCGGGGCTCGAACTCGCAACCCTCCGATTGTGAGGTGAGCAAATACCGTTGCACCACTGTGCCCCTTTGTATATACTACTTTATGAAGACCTAAAGGAAGGTCTTGAATAAACTTCTGACACTTTCGATTGCCATATCACTATCCTCTATACTTTTTTAAGAAGGAAATACTACAGGATGTTATATATCCTAATATTGACATTAATAGCGGTGTCGCCTTTCAGTGGTTTGGCACAAGTTCAGTGTGCAAGCTTTAATATTCAAATTAAATTTAAAATAAATTGTTGTTTGAGTTGTAAGTAATTACACATGCATGTACTATAGAATTGGGACCAGACCAAATAATTGAGTCTGATGTAAATTTTGTTGAAAAGTGAAATTTTCAACCATAGTTTGTTTTCAAATATAGGTAAAAGCAAGAAATATTTAGGTATGAAGGTGCAACTAAAAAAGGAAATGAAGATCTACACTTTCCAATGATTGGCTCATCCAGAGAATCGTAAAAATCATCAAAATGCAGATTTTGGCAACTTTGTTATCGTCATAAAGCCTGCTAGTGGTTAAGCAAAAAGCTGAGCATTAAAGACAAATAAGACATTTTACATGAATCTGTAATTTCTTTCAAAGTAGAGACATTGCCTCCATATATTTGAATGAGGCTTCAACTTGATCAATCCTGCTGTTTTCCTCAGTTTTTTGCCAAATTTTTCATTTCAAAAATACCTTTTTTTACAATTTTAATGATGTATCTTTCACTTAAGACAATTTTTAAACAATTTTTGTACACTTTCGCTGGGATCACTTAATAGGCCTTTCAGTTTGGTAATGAATTCAGTGCTTTTGGTTGCACCACAAGCATATGGATAAATTGCTCTTGTGTGCACACTTTGCATGCTTAGGTTAGCCTGAGATATTCAATACTGCGAGACACAAATTATGCACCTACGTCGCTGCTATGAAACTAGAGGTGAAACCAAGTAGGGCCTAATAGGCCATCAATGTTTTCATTGCCATTGTCAGGTGCCAACTCCTTTTGTCATCACCTCAAAGCTGGTGAATACCACATTTATCTTTTAATACCAATCTTGGCTAGATGCTACCCCCAAAAAGTCCCCCATGCTACCACATCATACCTGTACCGAGATAACCCTAGAGGGTGACGAGTACAGTACTAAAGCAGAAGCAGAAGGATGTCTTCGTTGTCTTGATCATGTTCAAATTTTCAGTATAGAAACCTTCAAAAAGTTGCAATTTTGTTTTGTTTTGTGTAGAAACAAATTACAGGATTACATATTATATTGTTTATTTAATTTTGCGAATGGAAAAGTATTGACTAGATTTCTGATTGATGAATCCAAAATTACTCACTTTTTTGGAGCGATTGCCGAGTAGGGTGCAACTCTACTAGTCTTTTTACAAGACTGCCCTACCCCAACCCTAAACCATAACCATAAACTCCGTAAACGAGGACTGGACTCAAGTCTAGCAAGTTGCACCCTATTCGGAATTGTACCACTTTTTTTTAGACTTTCGTACTTTTAATCTACAATTCTACAAATGCATTGATCTATTTCAAAACAGCAAGTCTTGGTGCAAGTCTAAGCACCTCCCGGCACCTGAAGATGCAGTGGTTAGTAACTGGCCAATTAGAACATTGAAAAAGGTCGCAACTTGTATGATGTCATGAGGGTCATTTAATGTCAAAGAAAGCGGCAGGGAATCACCCCAGGTATAATACCCCAGTTGCGTTTTGGGTATTAAAGACTTGGTGTGTGATATGTGAGTGTACTATAAAAGCTCTGGTAATGGTCGCCCAGGTTTGTACGTGCCCTGCATGCTAGCCAGCCATCTGTACTAATGTGTGTTTAGATTTTCTTGTTTTCACTGCACATGATGATGTAATTTCAACATTAGGCCCCTAACAGTCAATTTTGAGTTTCCCGTCACATAATTTCTGAAAACAAGCGAGGTAACTTTTTCATTATTTATTATTCATTATTTGTCTGCCTTTCATTATGACCAATACGCATGTAAAATGTGTTGTTATTTGCCGCTCACTCACTTGACGATGGATATTTAGCCCAAATGAGATTCAAAAGTATATTACAAAGAGTGTGCAAGTTTGGCAGCAAAATGTATATTTTGATTTTGATTTTTCCACAAAAAATAAAGGGATATTCATAATTTTTTTGCAAATATAACCAGTTTTCATTGGTATTTTTTGGACAATCACAATAATGAATTCAAGTGAGGGTCAGAAAATGAAGTGAGGGCGGATGACGGGAAACTCAAAATCGACTTTCCTTGGCCTTACATGGTATCATTAACTCTCTCCACCCAGGTGTTGACTGCGGATGACAAGTTACAAATTTTGTTTAAAAAATTCAAAAATTTCAGAATTTGTAAATGTGGAATGAAAAATACAGTAAAATGAGTTTCAACAAGCCTAGCATTGGTTCAGTGGTTCTTATGATAGTTCTGTTCTTTCAAGTTTCTTTGATAATACAAAATTGTATGATTCAAATCTGAGAAGCCTTTTTGTGATCTTTCCGGCGGATGCCTGGGTTTAGGGGATGGACGTACGCCCGACGGAGTTTGGTCGGCGCAAGTTGCTAGGAGTAATGGTAGGCGCAGCTATGGCAGTATGAACAATGGTCATAGACAGTGAGTTCCTACAGGTGTAAATCAGAGGATTTTTGTCAGGAGTAGCGAGTGCAAATTCGTATTGTAAGGACCGTCAATATATCAATAATAATTAAGCGACTATCCAATAATATCGATATCGCCAATATCACTTTCTGAAGCTGATATTTATGGGGAAAAATTAAGGAAAATCGGGGAAAAAAGGAACAAATTGTTCAATTTTTACTTTTTTAGATGGGACGTCCTCAAAAGTACCAATATTTAAAGAAAAGTTGCCTGATAACATTATCCTCTATTTTTATCCAAAAAAAAATATTTGGGTTCATTGCACACTGTAGGTCAAAAGGTATACCTCTATTTGGAACTTCCCAAAACACACACCTGAGCCATTGAACTTGAGCATGCAGAGAAACAGAATTCCCACAATGTGTACATGTGTAGAGAGGTTTGGACCATATCATATTGTTTGGTTACCCTGGAGTTGGCTTGCCCCTGAAACAATAGATGGTTTATACTGGTAATTTGTACTTATTACAGTAAATATGTATTTGAGGGGCATTGTCCTATAAATGCATACTGACTGGTTAAAACCCCAGTTGGATTGGGCTATATCAGTGACCTGGATCATGTGGGTGTGGGTTGAAAGACCTATGTGGTTATAGTTCTTATAAAATCACAGACAAAATCAGGGCTGAGTTAAATCAAATCATATTCAAATCAATATTTGCTTCCAGGATCATGCATGTCTGGTCAGGTACAGTTGTTCATGCACAAAGTTCAATTGACACACTACATGCTTTGCTGGACATGTAATTTCTAGGTATTGCACTGTGTACGTGGGCTATGTGGGTATTTGATACAAGGCATTTATTTTTAAGGTGCCCTTTTCATGTTGAACAATGTAAATGAATGTTTTAAGGAAATAACACCTGTTAAAACTATAATTATTTCCTTGTTATGGACGTTCAACACTGATATCAACAAAACATTGAATCTTCCAATATAGGGAATGAAGAAATTCCACCTTGAAAATCAGGGCTGAAAAAAAAAACCCCACCAACTACATGTAGTAATACCTGAGACGAATATAAGGTATTAGGGGCCTACCAACATCCCGGGCCAATATCTTTTTATTGACAAGTTCTGATCAAAGTTTAATATATAGTCTTAAGTTTAGTAAATGAGGTTAAATAAGCTGTGTCCACAAATAATTTGGTAAAATTGTGTGGAGTATTTTTAACTCTCCATTTTTTTATGTGGGTGTTTTGTCCGACTGCAGACAACAAATTTAAAATTAGAAAAAAATCCAATTCATGACCATATTTTGAATCAGCATGAAAAATGCAATAATTCAAAATGAGTACAAACAAGCCTAGTATTGGTTCAGAGGCTCTTGGGAAAGCTCTTGATATTTTCAGATTATCTCAAAACTTTTTACGTTGGCATGCAAAGCATTAATCATGAAAAATAAACGAGTCAGCAGTTGAATTTTTCAAATTCTGTGCCTTGTATTTAATAAAAACACTCTTCATTTGCTTACAATTCTTAATCAAGTCTTGCTTTATACTGACAAAGCAAAGGTGAGACTGCGTTTCATTTTTCCACCATTATGTTAAAAACCTATTATTACACGTGAATTGTTCCATTGGAATGCTAAATACCTTTCTTTCTTGTGTTTGCTTATTGCCCAATCGTCAAACAAGTTTGAACTATAGAGGGGGTGATCATGATCCACCCTCCCAAACAAGTTGGTTCCAGAGTTTCTGCTGTAGTTGGCATGGTTATGTCCTGCGTTGAAATTCAGTCTACTGCCCTCACTCACATAAGAACATCTAATAGCTGTTTGGAGTATACCACTGTGATGGCAGTTGTCTGAGAGGCTTTCAATAGGTGTATACCCCCTCTAGGGACCAATGTTTTAACAATTTTACAAATTTTCTTTACTATTATCAAAGATCCTCCCTTTTTGGATCTTTGCTATCATGTACCACACAACACAAATATCACTATGATCACCGTCTATTAATATAATTCGACACTTTCAATAATCTATATTTTTTAAGTTGCTGTAATACCATCACCATTTACTGTATTATCATCCTCATTTATTGTCATCATCGTCATTATCTCTGTCAAACAATTTTACAACAACATATACGCCACACCGCACATTCCATAAATTGCTCTCATCCAACGTTATACGTAATTAAAATGAGATTAAAATAACAATTTCATCAACATTGAAACACGCTCAAATATAAAAAGGTCTTGAATCGTCTCGATCGTAATAATTATTTATCGCTTGTTGATGCATTAATCCTCTCCATGCGGGTGTCGACTGCAGACGACAAGTTTCAATTTTTTATTTAAAAAAAAATAGAATTGTACATATTCATAACCATATTTGGAATCAGCATCGAAAATGCATTAAAATGAGTACAAACAAGCCTAGTATTGGTTCAGTGGTTCTTAAGATAGCTCTTAATATTTTGAGAAAATATCTCAAAACTTTGACTTCTTTATGTTGAATTAAGCCTATGCTAGCACGTAGAGCATTAACCCTAACCCTACCCGTGGTTTTTGTGCTATCGGAAGGGAAAGAAGGAACGAAAAAGGAGAGAAGATGAAGAGGAAAGTCACTTGGCACCCCCGGGAGTCGAACCTCGGACCCCTCGAATGCCACGCAGAAGATCCCCAGCATGTAGCTACACAGGTGACGTTGGCCCGGCCAACGATTCCCTGGGTATATATGACTTGGTCTGATTAAGTCATCAAGTCCCGTGGAATGCATGCACGCAGAGCGCTTTTAATAGTGAGCCTTAGTGAGTCCTAGTTCTGTTAGGGTTAAGAAGGCATATAGGGAAAACATGCATGTAGCTTAACCCTAACCCTACCCGTGGTTTTTGTGCTATCGGAAGGGAAAGAATGAACGAAAAAGGAGAGAAGATGAAGAAGAAAGTCACTTGGCACCCCGGGGATTCGAACCTGGGACCCCTCGCATGCCACGCAGAAGATCCCCAGCATGTAGCTACACAGGTGACGTTGGCCCAGCCAACGATTCCCTGGGTATATATGACTTGGTCTGATTGCGTCATCAAGTCCCGTGGAATGCATGCACGCAGAGCGTTTTTAATAGTGAGCTTTAGTGAGTCCTAGTTCTGTTAGGGTTAAAGGAGAAATTCCATAAATAGTAGGCCTAGCTAACCATTACCAGTAGCTTCATAATGTCATCTTTCAGACACACAGTCGTAAATTTTGCCAGGATGTTTGGAAATATTTTTTGATGAGAAGCACTGATGATGCTGGCTGGTCAACGATCTGAAACGGGTGGGTGGAGTCCAAGTGATAAATTATGTTTTCCGTATGTCGTCTAAATACCAAGTGGAGTAGAACTGAATTCAAGTGCGGGCTACAACATGTGGCTGACTGGCTTAATAAAGAGCTTTGTTTTTAAAAACTACTCGGAAATGTTAGTTGCAATTAAGTGGATAGAAAGGTCAGGTGTAACGATAATAACATCAGAGACAAGTTTTTGGTGTGTTTGTCATCAATTATTAATCATAGAAATATGGGTTTGATCTTCTCAAGATGAGTGTTTTAAGTCCGATTCAGACTCAATGTCGTGGCCACAATATCGCAGCCATGCATGATATTGTGGCCACAGTGAAATTTCAAATTTGAGCTAGGTTTTTACGAGCTCGGCAGTAAAAATTCTCATTCACACGGTGGAATTTCATCGGCGATGAGAGTTTATGTTAATTGAATTTTGTTAAGCTTTTCCACTCTCTATTGCGATATGTGGCCATACGCACTTGTGAGTGGCTGCTGGAAAATCAAGGTTGATAGAATGATGTTAATGTCTGATGCTGGCTCCACATCGCAGGCGCAATATCGCAATATATCGTTGCAGTACATTTAAATTTTATTGCGTGATGCTGTGGTGTAAGAAAACATCGCAACATTGCGAGATGTGACGTAAAGTCTGAATTGGACTTATAAACACTCTCCATGAACTTAAATCTGTAAGCAAATAGGTTTGTAGGCCATACATGCGGTTACCGTGGAAAACATCCATGTTTGCAAAACACATGTGAAGAACAAACAATAACACTTAGAGCAGACACTCTTTTAAAATTGCCATTAACAATGGATGCAATTTATGGTGTGATATTTAGCTCTAGACCTAGCCTGGATCTAAGCCCCTAAAATGGGAGTCCAATTCAAACCCAAATCCTGACCCTGTAATCATGATAACCCTAAAATCTAAAGCACCAACAACAATGGGGCTTAATTTCTTTATTGAAAACTCACCATATTCATGTATTTTGTGGGGGGGGGGGCAAAATGTTCAAATTGCCCCTCTGACCCACATGCAACTTAAGTGACTTTACTTTGACAGATACACACATTTTAATGCTAAAATCTGTCAAAATTACAACAATTATAGATCGAAGGAAGATGCACATTAAAACTTTTGGTAAATTTTGTCCCAGTATTACGAGCTGGGGACGTAAGCCTCTTTCCCGATCCCCCACAACCTGTCCTGGTCTGTACATCTGCCCCTCGCCCAACTGTAATCCAAAGGTTTTACTTGACCTAAATGTTAAATGACGTCATCAGCAAACATGTTTGCACTCAACACCGCGCTGTAAAACATTCTACATTTTATATAAATGTTAGTGCTACATAACATCACTTTCACAGACTGATAGAATTCTTTGAATATTGCATCCGCACAAGCACAAATCGTGTTCAAGTTCAAGTTCAAGTCTCCAGAATAGAAATGTGAAAAATGTTACAGCTAAAACATTGCATCTAAGAAATGACCATGACATTTAGTCATATTCTAGTTCTTATTCAAAAGCTGTTAGTGAATCAGTTGTTTACTGCTTCTGGTTCACTGAAGCTTATTTCTGCGAAACCTAGTTGATGAGTAGAAAACATGCTGTGACATTTAGCACCAGTTAAGATGAATGATGTTGATAAGGTATTTGAAATTGTGGGCAGGTACAGCAAAATACTATATAAGTTGAAATAATCATTAGAAAAATGATTGTGATTTATAAATGATTTGTCAAAACAATTAAAAAATGAATTTGGGTAAGTATAAAATGTGTGATGGGTGGAGTAAATTCCAGGAAGATAAATCTGACTGTACATGTAGGTTGCTCCAGATAGCGTGATTATTTGTCAGAATGTAGAGGGCAGCAGTTGGTTCTACTGTGCATAAAATTGGTTTGGTAGATTTCTGTTCCAGCTTCAATGATACCTCTGTCACTTTCACTTGCAATTTGGTACACACATAAAATAATACATTTTTCACACATTGGCGTATAGTATCAACTACATTTTTACATTCATGTTGGTACATTGTATTGTGATACAGTCCACCAATATGAAATATCAACATTTTGCACAATTTTGTTTGTTTGTCTCTTTCCTTCATTGGCTCCCCGGGATTGGCTCCCAGCAAGCTACCAAACACCTTTTCTGAGTGATTGGCTCATGGCCCAAGCCTGAGCCATTGTTACCATCTTTTTAACCAAATTTAACGGTAAAATGTCCATTATTAAATTTATTATATCCCAGGTAGCAGAAAATTATATCGAGGCTCTTGTTATTTTCCTTTTTGAGGCCTTCCTTCAATTCACAGACCAGTGACTGTGTTGAATTGTGGTAGTCAACTGAAAGACAAAATTAATGTTCCATAGCCAAATATATTGTATTTAGACAATTCCTCATTTCAGCTTCCTCTGTTGTGCCCAAGGTAACAGGCTTTATATATATTAAATCTTTACAAATAGGATTTCAGCTAGTTTGCAATGTATTTCTTATGTGTTTTGTCTCACACCTTAAAATATTCAAGGCTTTTCAAAATGTTTACTTCTTACAAATATGCATGCATGAGAATGCTAAACTTTCAAAATGTTTATGAAAGCTGTTTAATACTTGTACATGGTACTAAAACTAGACAAACTTGTCAACTATTCTCTCTATGTTGTTATTCAGTAGTGCCCTGGTCAGTTGTGTAAGGTCCAGAGAAGATATCTTGCCCTTCCCATAATGCATTTCTCCCATACTCATCTGCTCTTTAGTGCAACATGGGTTGATAGTTACAAAATGTACTTCTGAGTGAACAGAGCACATCCAGATCTTGCAAACAGAGCACATCCAGATCTTGCAAAATGCATTTATTTCATGACTATGAACCCATGTTTAGCCAGTCTTTTCTCAACTTGAAAACAAAGGGAACCTGTGCAAAGTTTTAAATATGAGTGTCTTTTGCCCGGGGGCACTCAATTTTTTTGGTAGGGGTGTGCCACCGCCAGTTTCGAACTTGAGGTCTAAGGAACTGATCGGCAGGCCAAAAAGGGGGGTCTAGGGAACTGATCGGCCGGTCAAAAAGGGGGGTCTTGGGTACTGTTTGACCGACCAAAAGGGGGGTCTTGGGAACTGATCAGCCGCCAAAATCTGAAAAATCTCGGCAACTAAACCATGCAGGCCAAACCAGGGTTCAATTTTGTTGCGTTTTTGCCACAGATTTTTGAAGGAATTGATTTCACTTTGAATTGTGCATTAAATTATTAAATCAGGAAAACCATTAATGCAAAATAGGTCCGTTTGGCCTTTATTACGATGAAAATCTCAGCAAAGCAAAACAGCATTCGAATCAAATTACTAGACCCTGCAGACCTACAATCTATGCTATTAGCCTACTGATAATTATAGCAGCAGCTAGCAGCACTACATAAAAGCCCACCATAAAAACAAACCCACAAAAATATTTTTTTCAGTGCCGAAAAAACATTGACTACATTGACCTGCATGAGATGATTGAGTGAAGTGTGCAGAATTTGACACCATTCCACTAGACCAGTAGATCGTAAATTACCTTTTAATTCACTGTTATGGCCAGCTGCAAGGATGTGCACACAATTATTTGAGGTACTTTTCCTCATATTTAGCAATTTTATTCCCAAAAGAGATCTCAAAATCATTTATTTCTAGCAAAATGTTCATCAGCTGAAGGCATCGGCATCGCGGCGGCAGGCACTCGTCGACAGTGCAGTGCTGTTTAACAACAAACCAGTGTTGCCACTACTAAAGGAGCCCAAAATCCCGCCCAAAGTTCACCTTACTCCTAATACAATGTGTTTCAATGGGGAAGAAATTTATGGAAAATTCCCTTTGAAGTTTTTGAGCTCGGAAAAGTAGCTTTTGGGCTTGAAATAGTAGGACAGAAAACACGCCTGTCAAGATGTCAATGAGAGCGGAAATCGATGATCTGAGGGTCTATGGAACGGCTAGAAAATTTTCGGGGCTTCAGAGCGGGCAATCAATGAATTCAGAGGGTCTAAGGAACGGCTAGCGGCTCTGAAAAAGGGGGTCGTCGCCGCGGCACATACCCGTATAGCTGGGAAATGTGAGTGCCCCCCCCCGGGTCTTTTGCTATATTAATGAGGTGATGCATCATGTTGCAAAGGATTATGGGTATCTTCTCTGTCTCTGTGTGCCCTGGTCAGTTCAGTTGTATAGAAGGTCTGAGTGCACTATTTGCTAGATAACTGCAGCCAGCAACTGCCCATTCTAGCCCTTGCTATATTGGAATTCAACCAGATAATTGTTTGTATATCAACTCAAGCAGAAAGTTTGTTGAGGCAAATTCTCTCTATGCCTCTTGCTAGCTTTGATTGGCAGCCATCAATAATTGTGTAAGCTAGGATTTAGCCTCTCATAATATTAGTAATGAAAATTAATATTTCATTATTTTGGTGTTTTGATTTAACTGGTTTGTTTTATACAAATCAAATGTTTGTTCAAATCAGAAGGGCATACCTGTCAAGCTTGTCACTAAGGTAGAATCAGAAATATATAGCAACTCCAGAATTTGCAAGGTGTTAGTGTGGTGTGGGATTTCCAAAATCAGCAAAAAGTTTTGAAAATACAAGGCGATAAATTGCACCCCTTGAAATGTCAAGGCGAGCTGTCAGGTGTGCTATGAACTGCACTTGTTAAGAGTCTGGAAGATTTGATAAGGTGAGCTATAACTCGCTTACCTTAAAACTGTATGCTTATTATATCCTAAAAAAAAGTGGACCTCCATGAAATTTTGTTTTAAAATCGTAAGTCAAATGTTAAATTTTCTTCCAAATTGAATGGTTATATTTTAGAAGATAATAGGGGGAATTTGCCAATGCTCCGGAGCTACTTTGTTCACACATATACTTTCTTCAAAACGGTTTGAAGTCTTTGATCCTTACTCTTCATCTACATGTACGATTAGGGCGCGTTCTCACTATGCCTGTTTGATACCAGGACGTGGACTCGATCCTACATCGAGTCCACTTCCAAGCATAGTGAGAACGCGAAATAAGTGGTTTCGATCCTACATCCAGGATGTAGCATCGAGACCACCTCATTGAGGTAGTGTCGTACCTAGAACGTGGTATCAAACAGCATAGTGAGAACGCGTTTACAAGTGGACTCGATCCACTTATACCGGAAATGCACAACCTTGACGGCCGTCGTTGTACTATAGGCCTATTATACTACATGTCTACATTATATAATTTTCCATGATAAAATTTAAACATATGCATTTTCAACTTAAAAATTCATAGCTGGTATTATAGAACAAATTTATACAGGCTTTATTTCATGTAATTTACAACATTTATTTTTTCAAGCGGAAAGTCAAGGGGAACATACACGGGCGTTGGTTCGAGATGCTTGCCGTGGTTTGATGAGCAGCATGCTTCTCATGCATTGTGAAAACAACGGCATCATGACAAGATACAGATTTTATCCAGTTTCAGAATTAAACAAAAAGACATTGGGCTTTATTGGATAGTACAAAAGGATATTCAGGTTTAATATGAATCGTTTTTGAGGTGTACATTTTGCTAGACTGAGTTAAAATTACCAAATAGTATTTTTGATGTAAAATAGAGGTTGTGTTGCGTGTGAATCGGCGTGCTTGACCAAAATCAGAAATATTAAACAACCCGATGTATTTCTCTGATTTTACACGTATAGGCCCAATATAAAATAAGTTTTTAGAGCTGTTTATTTCAGATCTTTCCAAATACATATAACAAAATAACATATTCATAGATTGAAGAAATATATCAGGGGCCTGTAAATAAAACATGATCTTTCAAAATTAGCTAAAATTGATAGTCTACTATCGTAAAGTTTGATTTGTGCTGTGAATTCGGCTCAAAACATGCATTGCAACAGAATTTGTGACGTCATGGCCATGCCTCGAAGTGCTTGGTATTATAACATCCGGGTAAGTGGAGTCGATCCTACATCAGCATTTTGGTGCTAGTGAGAACGCGAAATCAATGTGGACTGAGTCCACTTGTATGTAGACTCGGACCTAGGTACGAGACCCCATGTCTGTAGTGAGAACACGACCTTAGAAGCAAAGTGTTGTAACATTTATTGTATCCAGGATTGAAACTCACCAGCGCCAGCGCTAGCTTGTCCTGGAGGGTTAAGGCCAGTTAGGTCAGCATGGTCAGCTTGGTCAGCATGGTCATGCAACCTCACTGAAACCATTCCTGATATTTGATCATGATAGTGACACTCTAGTTGAAATAGTACTTCAGGTGATAATAAATACAGGTTTACTCTCAGTAAGTCAAAACGGGTTTAAAATTACTGAGAATAGATGCCGTGTTTGTTACTATGCTGTAGTACTTTACTCAAGATCATCCATAGGGGAGGAAAGGATAGCTTTTACACAAACAGAACTCAACACTTGGCACCCTAGCTCCCAGAGTTGTTGTCTTTATTTGGGATCAAGACAGCGCATAGTATTGTCATCTCAAATTGTTTGATACAAGAAAGAAAACATTCAACTATAAATACTTGTGTAGCATTGAGATACTGCGATGAAATCAAGAGTTAGTGTCATAAAACTCATGGGCAGCCCACCCTTCTTAGGAGAGGCGACACTAATTTTTCCTCAGTGTTACTCAGTGATCTGACACACCCACCCTGACACTATCCAAATTCAGCTTAAAGTTTTTGTCAGAGAAGAATGGCACTTGTTTACATTTTGAGAGCAGGCAGAGAGTGGGGTTCTGATTGGCTCAATCAATCGTCTGACAATCATAGCAACAGACCGATAATCTGATTGGATGATTGTGTGTCAAATCGTTGGTCGGCACAGATCGGCGCCCTTGGAGTGAACACAAAGCTCTGCGTATGTCGCTTATTAACAGGGCGCTCGCGTCAATCTGAGCAAGGGACTGGCGTTCTACTCTGATATGGGGGATAGTCGTCATCTTGAGCTGTACATGTGAGCTAACTATATATTCAGGGCATTTTCAGATAATGCATGTTGCAAAGCACCAAACAAACAAACAAACAAGATGCACAGTCATATTGATTAATTAGTTGCTACATTGTTGACACAAAGTCATGTAAGATATTCATGACAGTAGAGGGCATTGACATAGAACATGGTGGCAGGGAATCAATCTTGGCCCCATTGGACCGCATCACTAAACCCTGCCAACAAGTCAACAACATATGTGACACGATCAAGGGGAATGAGTCGGATGTTGCTAATATTGATTTTGAGATATTGGTGTGTGGATCGGTCTGTTGTAACAAAAAACATTTTCAGCATTTTTCATCATGAATGATAAATATTTTATTTCCAATTACTAATTTTAATTTGTCAAATTTGACCACTTTACTCATTTTAATTTGTCAAATTTGACCACTTGTGCTATAACATTCCAAACTATGGAACAAGATATTTAAAGAGGAAGCCTCGCCAGAGCAGTTCTTATGGGTGAACCAAACCTGCCTGGTTATCAATTTAATCAGTGACAAGATTATCTGAATTTGACATGTGCTAATTGATGTTTTAATGTTATTGCATCAATTAGCACCTGTCAAATTCAGTGATAACATTAATTTGATATCCAGGCAGTTTTGGTTCACCCCAGAAAAACTGCTCTGGCGGGACTTCCTCTTTAAATAATGACATTAAATTGAATGCTGTAATTTATACAATTACAAATGAAGAGCAGCAATTATAAAATATGACTGACAAAACAAAATAAATGAATTCTGCAATAATAATAGAACAAGTATGCAATACATCTCACTGATATAAAACCTTTGAAGCTGTAGAATATTGTAAACATCTCAAAAAAAGTAACTAACCCCCCTTAAATAATGGCCATTATTCAAAAAGGGACTATTGTATTACAAATCTGTAAAATACGTTGAAAGTAGAATTTATTTCTGCGCATTTTGACACCTCATTTGATACGATAGCCCAGAAAACAATAAAACACCGGCCAATTTAATGTTTTGAGGTCCTGATTTGAAAGTTGCACTTACATACAAATTTTTACAATACAAAATCACTCAGATATCATTACACAGATTGCTTTCTATTACACTAAATACAAATCTTTCAAATCTTGGGGTACATTGATTTAAATGTACGCTGCGACATCAATATTTAGTCAATTGCTGCAAATGAGATGTCAAAATGTGCAGAAATAAATTCTGCTTCCAACGCATTTTACAGATTTGTAATATAATCACCCGTTTTTGAATAATGGTCATTATTTAAGGTGGGGGGTAGTTACTTTTTTTGAGATGTTTATATCACATAGCAGTGATACAGATCACATATTCATACCAACCTGGTAATAGCTATATGGGGTGTGAGACAGGTGCAAATGATACCCTAGGGTGGGGAGAAATAAAGTGTTCAAATGTTACTTTTAAAATGCTCTTTTGAGTGTGTTTTAAAGCACAATAGCTGGAAGGAATCACATAATTATTTTGTGGAGTGTATTGTTATTACAATAATATTTGTGAGTGTTCTGATAGCTAGATTGAGATCCAGAGGACACATCTTGCACTTCCCATAATGCATTTCTTCCACTTAAAAATCTCCATTATAGGCTTTCACTATCATTTGTGATGTCACAATATTATGTTTTGTATGGTAAATTGTGGGTGGTAGATGACAAATTTGGAACCTTTGTGACAATGGGAAATTTGAGATAAAATGATAATTGCTGTTGATCTAGTTCGATAACAAATGTTGATTTAACGTTGCCACAAAAATCAATGTTAAGGGAACAAACCAAAAGATTGATGACACTCTATAAACATGTATAGTTTATGCTCTCCCCTTCTAGTGTTTATTTAATAGACAGCGCACGATCTAAGGTTACTGTTCCGAACCCAGACTACTTTTTGTATATTACAATGTACACAGCCCGTAGTATGGCCCTCTATAACAATATGTGTACTGTACGGAATATAGCATGGTATCGACACATTCATCAATATAATGATTTGATATAGAAATACCCAATATTTTCATCTGGGAGTGATAGACAACAACATTATATCCTTGTCATTATGAGAATGAATCATGGGCTTAGGCCCGTAGCTAGTGGGTGTACGAGTCAGTAGTAATTAATAGTATTTACTAATGAAATATAATACAGGACAATTTTTTGGTCTCACCCCCGTCCCCTGAAAATGCTTAAAGAAAACTCTGTCCCCCTCTTATCTCCATCTGTAACTGAGCTAGATGTTGGGGGCTAAACTTTCATGTTTTCAAGGTTGTAGCCCCCTCCTTGACAAATCTTCTTTCATTCAAAGGGTTATATTGATCTTCTGATCCGCCCCTCATTTTTGAGGCATTTTGAACTTCTAACCTTACGAAGAAATGTTTAGTTTATCTGCTAATGAACTTAACGAACTTGTCATGTACACAAGATAGGTCAGTGACTGGCGGCAGTATCTTCATCAGATTCACTCTGTATAGAGTATATTGATTTCAATGTAACATGCAAAGCAAAATATGCATACTTGTGTAAGAGACTAAAACCGATGATCAGAAAACAGACTTTTATTTGCCTAGCTGATAAAAATGAGTAAATGAGTGACTCTCCAAGCTTGCTTTATGAGTTGGCTGTTGAACTTTAGTCAAGTGATGACTCCTACTTTGATTATTTTTTCACCCAAAATTTTATCAGTTTCAACCTAATAATAGGACTTTAATCAAGGAATGAAGTTACAATTTGAAAATTTTTATATTAGTGATTGAAACAAAGTAATTATTAGTAAATATTTCTAAAACTATAAACATCAATTTCACATTTTTAAAATCTTGAGAAAATTTTTATTCTAGAAACATTGTATGAGGTGATATAATCAATGTTTACCAAGTTGGACACTTCAAGTAGTTCCAAATTCAAGTTGTTATTAATAATTTCAATCAATGACATCTTTTTACATGGTAATGCAACACTTTATCTTGTAAAAATCACAATTTATCACTTATTTTCATCAATAAGCGTGGTAAATTTGTTACGCTTGTATCAGTTTGCGATCAACAATCACGTGATGCAGAATGGGCAGAAGTTGAAGTGTAACAAGAACTGTGTTTGTATATAGCTCACTGTAACATGTGACCTTTCACAAAGTCATAATGCTTGTTGTAAACAATACAAATGTATTTAATTAAGAAAAATAGAAATACTTTACCTGACTGGAGTCATTTATAGACCCTATACTTAAAGCAAGCATGAAAGAGCTTCTAAAAAGGGCTGAGTTAAAAAAAAAGTCATATTTTTTCCATCCTTATTTCATAATCAACAAATATTTTCTGAGGAGGCAGTCTGTCTACCCCTCTGTTTGTGTTATTAAGGGATGAACATAGTTATGAAAAGCTATGAAACACCCCTTGAAACTGTGGCAGTGAGGGCAGCATTGTGGCAGTGAGGGCAGCATTGTGGCAGTGAGGGCAGCATTGTGGCAGTGAGGGCAGCATTGACACATATTTTCCTGTGCACTGAGAGTCATCAAGGTCTGATTATAACACAATCTGCTCCATGGGCAAAACTGAGTTACTGACACTTACTGTAATTATTACCATACAAACATTAGGCTATTTTTTACTTATTTTTTAGGAGCAACAATTCCCCACCTTAATAATAACAATTACGGCAAATTTAGGTTCTATAACTTTTTTGTAATTACATTAATTATTCTTCAAATACCCTGATCGCAGTTTCCTCCATTTCTCAGCTTATTAAAACACTTGATTGCAAAGTTATGAACTTTTATTGCTGCATATTTTTATCTTCGTATATCTCAATTTCATTTCTGCCCGCTTGTGTCACATATCAAGTAGTCTGGTATTAAGGAACCATGGCAATATATTTTACTAATGTAAAAACTCTCACCTGAACATTAACCCTAACCATACCCATGTGTTTTGTTTTTGCTATTGGAAAGGGAAAGAAGAAATGAAAAGGGAGAGAAGATGAACAAAGAAGACATTTGATACTCTGAGCCCTTGCATGCCACACAGAATATCACTGGCTTGTAGCCATGTAGCCATTGGCGTTATGCTGGCCCGGCTGGCCCGGCCAGCAATTCCCTTGGTATATATGACTTAGGCTGAATGCATCATCTCTTCACATGGAATGCATGCACATGCACGAGTTGTGGTTTTAATAGTGAGCTTTATTAGGGTTAAAATGCTGTTGCACACAGCTGATACGCTTAGCTGATTATTAGACAGTGCAGCAAGGCTTAACCCGATTTAAAATATGCAAAACCACAACTGATCACAGAACGGTTTACTCAAGAAAACTCATAATGTTAGCTTGTATGGAAACAATGAATTCATAAAGCAACAGGATATCATATTTGATATTCAAAATATTGAGACGCATAAAACATCATCCGATCAATTGTCCAAACTTCCCCGAAATTTTGGCAAGCCCTGAAAGAAACTAGAGTTGTTTGGTACCTTAACTGCCAATGCTATACCCTCTTCACGCTAGTCAAGTTTGTATTTGGTATCGTAACAATGGGGTTGATTTTTGATTGATGTCTAAAGTTCGCAGGACCTCTGACACCCGATTGTTATGATTTGCAATGATTTAATAATGTGGTCTTGTTGATTGTTTGCAATATAGGCTTCAGTACGCTTGCATAATGTGATCAAATTTGTTTGTGCCTAGGTTATTTTTCGCTTTATTTATTTAAGCCTTTACCTAATGATTTCAGTCAATTCGGTCATGTGATATTATTCTGTATTTTAAATGCTTGAGCAACTATGAGGTTGAAAATCTCAAAAGGTATGTTTTAAGTGAGTTAACTTTGGTGAGTCATTCGATGAGTGAGTTAAGTTAGTAATCACTCTCTTTCCTCTTGAAACAAATTCATCAGAATTGTTCATTAGTTCAATTAAGTAGAAACAGTTCTTTTTCAGATCCAGTAAGTGAAAATTTGGTGGAAATTTGTTTGCCCAAGATAAAGAAATACATATGAAATCATGGTAAATAGTTGCTATCTTTGCAATGAAACATGTATCTACCTCCCAAGATATAAGGGATTATTTTCAGGTTTGAAAGAGAATTATAATAGCTTATAATCACCATTTTGTTGTCGTTATTATCTAAGGATTGAAAGAAAGTAGAGAGTCCTTTTGATTAAATGCAGTACATGCCTAGTGCATATACTTCTCGACAACTTCCAGAGCACCAACTCTTCAGTATATAACTCTCACAGTTGATATTTTCCCCATCAACAAGCCCTTACTTACAACACAAATTGGCTGTTTTTCCAACCCCTTGTTTGAATACCCTTACAGCTAGCTTTTCAATTCAAATTTGACACCAAACTTGAGTAGAACCCACCAATAAAAGATTTAAAAGTACTATGAAAAGAAAAGAAAATGGCAAAAATAGAAAAGAAAGGCAGTGCTATTTGGAGGCAAGTTCACATTTTGTATTGAATTACAATGAAACATATCCCATTTCCAATCTGTGGGATTAAGTAGCACGGAACGTCAAAGTTGGGTGTTTTTTCAAGTTTTTCTCACTTTTTAAGACCTACATGAACATATTGTACAGTTCAGACTTTATTTGCCACCTGTAGATGGCTTGTTTTTCTTTCATGTCCTTGATGATAAAATGCGAAATGCATATTTACAATGGTGTGTGGAAATGCGAAGAAAATTCAAACTACTAGTATGCTTGGAGGGTTTGATGTGTTTGGTTCATTCCTGAGATGAATGAGGATCAGAGAAGTTATCTTACCCTTCCCAGAATCCTTTGCAACATGATACACCCCTCATCAAATGACACTCCGTACTTTGTACAGGTTTCATTCATGATCATTTTGATAATAGACTGCTTAAACATGGGTTGATAGTCAAGAAATAATCATATTTTGCAAGATCTGGATGTGCCCTGTTCATTGAGGTATATTTTGTCACTATCGACACTTGTTGCACTAGATGACAAATCAGTACAGAAAATTGAAATAGAAGAAATGCATTATGGGAAGTGTAAGACACCTTCTCTGGCTCTGAATGTGGATGAAATTTTGGGAGTTTGCCCACAGGTGAATCAGGTGAGGGATGAGAAGGTAGGACTATGATTTGAGTGCTGTGGAACTTGTAATGCTACCAAAGAGATATGACTTTATAAAAGTCCAGACTGGAAATAAACCCATACGTAATGCTATTGGATTGTCATACATAGGAAGCAAAATAGTGTATAATGAAAGACAGAGATAAAACTAGAGCTAATTGCGCATACACATATACGCGACCTTAGCAATAGCTAATAGGCCTATGGCTAATTAGCCCAGCTATCTAGCATGCATGCATGTATTAAGGCATATAAACAGCCAGCTGATTTTACTGAGAGGTCTTTTTTTGAAATGCACTGTAATTTGAAATTGACCATAGGGACAATGGGAGCAAGGTTAATTTGTTAGCTCACCTATAGCATATGTGAGTTCAAAAGGTCCAGCAGTTTGGTGTAATTCATTGGAATATACATGTATAACTAGAACAGAAGTTTGTAGTATCATATAATTAGGCCAAGTAAAATAAAAAACATGTTTCAAGTCCAGGTTTTTGTAAAAAAGGAGGAAGCGGGGCTTTTTATTTTATATTTTCATGGCAAAATCGGTGTGAATACCCATAATTTGAGCTGTTTTAGCATACACAATAATGCCTGGAAAAAGGAGGAGGCCTCTTTTCACCAGCCCATTCGGGCTGGTACCTGTTTCAGGTTTGGGGTCAGTTTACTCAAGAGATTATATTTTAGTGGTATTGGAATGATTTTTTTTTTTACTTTTTGTGGTTAAATTTTTTAAAAATATTTTAATTCGATTTGTTAGGAAAAGTAAGTATGTTTTGCCGTTTCAACGAACAAAACGAGTGAGTATTACCAAAGTTATGTTTGAACTAATTAATTATGACTTTAAAAGTTTAAAGGCCTAAATGTAACAATAATAGTTAATATATATAGCATCATATGGTCAGCAGAAGAAAATCTGACATCACCTATGATGTCATATCAGTGTCCTTGACCGGGGTCCTTACTCCTTGACCACTGAACAGCGTGATATCATGTTGATAACAGATCTATAGAATCAAAATCTTCATCATATCCCGGATCATATCACAGATTCTCAACAATCTGTGATCATATGGACCATATTGATGTGAAAGTAGTTATCTATCATATCCTGTGTAGTTTTATGGATAAAAATGACTCAAAATGTTATTGATGAAATTGTTGCTATCATAAACATCAGTTTTGTCTTTTCAACGGGAAAATCCGATGCAAAATAAAGTTTTTAGGGCCTAGCTATAATATGGGCATAATTTATGCATATAGTATTGAACAATGTACCCCATTTGACATGCACTTATAGATAAATAAATTGTCTTACTTTATTAATTTAATAACTTCTTTATTATAAATAAAATGACACATAACTATTTGATTCATAAAATTACATTCAACAAAATGATTGAAGAGAAAACACACAAGGCACTAGGCAGACTGTTATAGAATGGAGTATGTAAGATGCCATGTCCATAGCTTCATGGAGTTTCCGACTAGCAATCAACATGATCAGCACATTCAGAAAAACACAGTTTAAGAGTGAAGATTGTAGTGAGTCCTTTATAAATGTGCTGGCCACTATCTATTATAATATAGTAGGCTTAAACTATACATTGCGAATTAATTAAGTTATTTTAAAATAAAATGTACATGTAAGTTAACTCAAACCGGCAGTGTATATATCGAAAGCAGTGAAATCGGACATTCCTAAGCGAAGATATTGAGTTCGTAAGTTCTGGTATTACAAATTGGAAATTGAGATATCGTGGGTAAAAAGCTGAAAAGACAAAAAAAACCAACGACAACAACAACAACAACAAAACAAACAGACCAGAACAATTTGGAGTACATGTAATGAATTAAAAGAGTTGACATGAGATTAGGAATTAATGTTTTCTGCTGTTTCAGTGTGCATGTTCTCATCGTTGATGGTTTGGTGGACTGTCATGTAGATGTAAGCGGTGATCCTAAAAATGCCTTTCACATTGACCAAAACTAATTACAAGACCTCTTCTACATTGAGGCTGGCTTTCCCTTTTAAAGGGAATTTTATTATTTCTGTTCTGAGGATATAGGCCGGCCCCTCTAATTTTCATAAAACCTTCCAAAAGTGTTTCTTGTATATTAGCAAGGCTATAGAAATATTTCTGCTTCCTAGATATATTTTTTGAAAAGTTATATAAACTGAATAAATATATAATTGAAAAAACCTCAAAAAAGGAAGTGGGAGGGTACGTGAAACATGTTTATTTTTTTATTTGGCCTTATAATTATTAATTATATTACATAATTATTTTCCATAGTTGTGAAATCATTTTGTTAACCAAAAATTATTCAATATTCATGTAAATATTTCTGTGCAACTTTGGTCATGCGCTATTAGAGTGCGACTTCCTAAGGTATTTTTCTACATACCGGAAGTAATATCTGCATGACCTTTGACCCCAATGACCTTGGACCCCATGGATGTATACAATGTGTAATGTTATCATGCTATATTATAATTTGTGGAATGACTTAGCATTTTTAGTAACAGAACAGAAAATCACATCAGCCATAATGATCTTCATATGACCTTTGACCTCAAGGCTAATGCATGTGTCAAGTGACATCATCTTGCTGTGTCATTCGTGTAAGGAGTAGCAGTTTTAGTAAAAATAACAGGAAATAACATTTCGGCCATAATGACCTTTCCATAACCTTTGACCTTGAGTTGGTCACGTGACATTTGTGCCACCAGCTATTGGTCCTGATGACCAAGTAACATTGTTGTACCATATATATTTGCGACAGCAGCAGCATTTTAGGGTATTTGGTCATATACGGAAGTATCCCTTAATGACCTTTGACCCCAATTCTGGACAATAACCTTTAGACACTGGGTATAGCTGATGCATGTACCCAAGTGCCATCATCGTGCTGTATAATTTGTGGAAGAAGTAGCATTTTTAGTGAAATCACGTTTTTGGCCATTGACAGGAAGTGGATGACCTTTGACCTGAAGTTGATCATGTTTCATTTGTCCCCCCACCCAATGGTCCTAATGACCAACTATGGTCAACATGGCTCAAAGCATATGGCTACAGTGGCTCATTATAAGATTAACAGAAAGAAAGAAACAAAGAACTTGACAGAAACAGACCTTAGCAATTTTGCAAATTGCTAAGGAAAGACTTTATCGCGTCTGACGTCATCTAACTCGAGCAGGGGTTGTTTACTAGTGTCGTGATGATGACTTGCTGAATGCAGCGGTATAACCGGGTGCATTCTTGTTAATTTTGCACCTTCAAACATACAAACCATCTCAAAAGTTAGGTCTTTTTAGTAGGAAAATTTTCTTTCGTGAAGGCACCATGTCAACAATGCCTAGAAAAGATGCTTTTTGCCTTGTATAAATATATTAATTTTTCGCCATTTTCTGCTATTCCTATTCTCCGATCAGCACCAGATAAATCGGCCTTCCTTTTACACGCTATTAACCAATCAAGGATTGTAGGGAAATTGATTGACAGTGACATCAGACACAATTTTTTTATCTCTGTCTGGTCTTTCAGTATACCTTGGCATTTATCTGTAGTGGCATAAATTTGATATTCCAGGATCTGTGATATCAAGAAAGCGACGGTGGTATGCTTTTGGGTTTTAAACTGGTGACTGCCGGATTGTCAATCCATTCCATAGCTCTACAAATGTACATCTGAGCTTTTCAACCCTATGCGGATGGAGAGCTCTCCCTTTTATGAACATCTTCACTGAGGCACTGGACTGGTCAGAGCCATATAGCTTGAGATACTGACATTTGAGTGATGGCATTATAAAAGCCTATAATGGTCACTTTTACAAAGACTGAATGACTCATGTTAATTTTCTTTGAAAACATTCCTCTATACTATCATATTCACTCTACTTTATTCAAAAGTTCTAATTTTTTGTACTAAAATGTTTGCGGATTACCCACATGAAAGTAGACCAAACTTGTGGTGACAATTCAAAACACCCACACAAGCTCTGAATCATTCACTACCATTTTCAATCTTATTTTTAACCATTAGTTTTAGTTTTTCAATAAAAAGTATCATATTTGGTATGACTAGTGATCAGAGTGTGGTTGTATTTTGGATAAAAACACCCTCGCTCTATTGTCCTGTGACTTGCCTATTGTACTTACAGTTCAAAGCCATGAATGGCTAATGGTGAATCTACCAGTATTGTGATCATTGTTAAAAATCTACCAATTGTGATCATTGTTACAAGTTCAGTGAATTAATACTATATAATTTTGCGATTCACTTGAATAATTATGACTTGTGTTGATTTTTATGGCCCCTGGGATTTGATTTCAAAGTTTTCGTAAACACCTAATCCTAAAATGACTCATTATTAATGCAGCAGTTCCTGGTAGATTTCGTCTCTGTTTTGAACAAGTTTGGGTTATTGCTGCCACACTTGTTTTGAACATGGGATGTATTATTAAAGATTGAATCATTGGTGGTAATACGAATAGATATTTGTTTAATGGTGCAGCTGAATTGTCCAAAACAGGTGCCTGCAATGTGTGCTAAAGTTGAGATGTAATTGACCTTTTTGGTAAATCCCGTAAGCATTTTCGGGTAGACCTGTGATGTTGTCATGCCAATGCGCGCATCGTTACAGCGCACTGCAATGCGCAGTAACGGTGTTCGCTAAACAATGTGCACATCAGCATTTATTTTTATATCAACAATAGGAGATGCACACTCAAATGTATATTTAGACTGTTTGTAGTCAATTGCACATCTGAGCTAAATGAGGACGTTCCAGATTGCAGTAGGTGACAACTCTCTAGTCCGAAGGTTCCCTAGTCCGAAGGCTCCTTAGTCCGAAGGTTCGCTAGTCCAAACACTTAATTTACCATTCGCTAGTCCGAATTCTGAAAAAGGTTTGCTAGTCCGAATATCGGGTTCTCTAACCTAACCCGAAACCCTATCCCTAAACCCTAACCATAACCCTTAACCCTAACCCTTATTCTATATTTGGACTAGAGAACCTTCGGACTAGAGAACCTTCGGACTAGCGACCCTTCGGACTAGAGAGAAGTCACATTGCAGTGTCCACAAAATTGCTATGATCCAAAGCAAGCTACCAAGTTACCAACATTTCAATAATATGCAACCTGTGAAATTTCTGTAAGAAGTGTGAATATAAATGCTGTTCCATGGGAATTATCCATAAATGTATCCAACAATGAGAGTATGGTATCATTTAAATTTTTCAACATTTACTGAATATTTCCATTTTATTGTATAAAGTAAGTCTTTAAGAAAAAAATGCCTGTTGTGAGTGCATTTTTTTAAACTTGTTTTTCATATTTGGAAGAAAAAACATCGATACTTTTGTGGCTTTATTTTTTTCTGTTGGAGAAGGGTTGGTTGATGAAGGGAAACAGTACAATATTTTTTGGCTAATTAAGTGCACAGTCAGGACCTCTATACATTGTCAAAAAAACAAAGCCACAGCTGACTGCTATAGTAGTGCACTCATGCATAAAATTTCATTGGACTCAAAACCACACATCAGCCCACTATTTGTTCTTCACTGACTATGACATGGTTGATTAATGCACAAAGTCAGGTTGACTTTCAGACAATGTGATATTTAAAAATTTTGCATTTTGGTGTTGTTAAAGTTTCATCATAAAGTGCATTTGACCAAACACATAGGCTTGATTTCATTGATTGTGGGCTTATTGTAACACAGGGCTGGACGAATGCCTATTTCACAGGGGAAAAAAAAGGGGAAAAAAAGATTCCAACTCAGAAGTTTCCCATAATTTCTTATGTACGTTTTTATATGGAGAATTTCCTGGAGGCTCCAAATTCCAAAATTTGCCTACAAATTGTAAAAGTTTCCTAGCTGGAATGATCTTTCTGGATTACACATTTTTTGCAGACCTACTTAAGGGGTTGGTCAGTAGACAGCACCCACCTTTGCACATTATTATGTTTTGTTGAATCCAAGTGTGTAAAAATATTGGATCCAAAACATAATAATGATAAAATTGGATGCTTTACGCCCAATATTTATTGGTCTCGCTATGAGTTTTAAAATATTGGACTCGACTACGTCTCGTCCAATATTTTAAAACTCATAGCTTGACCAATGGGCTCAATCTATCCAATTTTATATCAGTATTTCTTGTGGGGCCTGAGAGCACATCAGACATGCCAAATTGCATTATATGAGGAATATCTTTCTGATATCAAATAATTTTGATATTTTGAAATTCACAATAAAATACAAATTTTATGACAAATTATTAAAAAATGATATGTTTGACAGAAACTTTATAAATCTAGTATAATGTGGATGAAAAGCTGTCCATCATATCAACATTTTAACCTTTTATATTGAAGATAAACATCCCCCCCAAAAAAAAAGACCTAAAAGAGTTTCAATACCATACATGCTAATCTGTTCCTCTGTAAATAAATAATGCTTGTTTGATCCTCTTGTTTACATGCCAATTCCTTTATACAATGGGTCACAAATAACACAATCACAAGAACTAAATCAGGCAAAAATAATACAACCCTTGGCACCAATTTGTCAGAGATTGTTTTCATGCCTGTTGAGTGTGTTTGTTTGTCACAAGATGATGCACTGATGTGCAGAGATAACACAGTCAATTTAGCACTTTTCTTTCTTTGATACACTAAGTTAGAAGATTGATATCTTGTTATGATATGCGTGAATTCATGTTATGCATGAGATGGCCATTCTGTTCGCAGCAGGTTTTATAAGACTAAATGTTGTATTGTTTGCGGAGGTTGATGAAACTTTTCAGGAAGAAACAGATTATTGAAGATTTTGTTCTCATCTCTCACCTTGTTTTTAACATTTTAAGAGTTCATGTACTAAACATGATATACCTAAATAGCTGCCTTGAATATATTTTTTTGGCATCTTTAATATTGTTATTTTATGCAATGAAATACTTTATAATTGCTAATTAGGGGAAACTAATTAGTGTAAGTATAGCAGTGAAAGCTTACGGCCATTATCAAAAAAGAAGAGAAAAGAATTGAATATAGATAACAATAATTTATCAATATAAATAAATTCTACAGGATATAGCATGAGGCAGCAATGAGGTCTATCCCTTTTTGTCTTGCCTGAACTCATTATTTGTGTTGTGTAATCCGAGATAAATATTTGTGAGGAAGTATTGAATAGTAAATTAGTACCGGCAATGTTAGATTTTGTCCTAAAATAGAAACAAAACAGATAAAAAGGGGTTAAATATGTAAAGTTGGTATGATAATAATATGGGGAAATGAAAAGAGGTAGCCTAATGCTGGCAATCAAACAAACTTGAAGAGTAAACAATAATCACATGAAGATAGCAAGTTTGTTGCATAATTTATGCAAAATTCCCAAGTATATTATCTACCTTGTCTACTGAAGAAAGTAATCAGTCAAAAGTGAATCATCCCTAGGAATACACAATATTACATATTTATTTTTTAGAAGCTAACATTAGTTATATCTACTGAAGATATCAAGTGATATCTACTGAAGATAGCAAGCAGTAATATCTACTGAAGATAGCAAACTGTAATATCTACTGAAGATAGCAAGCAGTAATATCTACTGAAGATAGCAAGCAGTAATATCTACTGAAGATAGCAAGCAGTGATATCTACTGAAGATTGCAACCAGTATCTACTGAAGATAGCAAGCAGTAATATCTACTGAAGATAGCAAGCAGTAATATCTACTGAAGATAACAAACAGTAATATCTACTGAATATAGCAAACTGTAATATTTTCTGAAGATATCAAGTAGTAATATCTACTGAAGATAGCAAGCAGTAATATCTACTGAAGATAGCAAACTGTAATATCTATTGAAGATAGCAACCAGTAATATCTACTGAAGATAGCAAGCAGCAATATCTACTGAAGATAGCAACCAGTAATATCTACTGAAGATAGCAACCAGTAATATCTACTGAAGATTGCAAGCAGTAATATCTTCTGAAGATGATAGCAAGCAGTAATCACATGCAGTAATATCTACTGAAGATACCAACCAGTAATATCTTCTGAAAATAGCAACCAGTAATATCTACTGAAGATAGCAACCAGTAATATCTGCTGAAGATAGCAAGCAGTAATATCTTCTAGAGATGATAGAAGCAGTAGCCGCAAGCAGTAATATCTACTGAATATAGCAACCAGTAATATCTACTGAAGATAGCAAGCAGTAATATCTTCTGAAGATAGCAAGCAGTAATATCTACTGAATATAGCAACCAGTAATATCTACTGAAGATAGCAAGCAGTAATATCTTCTGAAGATAGCAAGCAGTAATATCTACTGAATATAGCAACCAGTAATATCTACTGAAGATAGCAACCAGTAATATCTACTGAAGATAGCAACCAGTTATATCTTCTGAAGATAGCAAGCAGTAATATCTACTGAAGATGGCAACCAGTAATATCTACTGAAGATTGCAACCAGTAATATCTACTGAAGATGATAGCAAGCAGTAATCACAAGCAGTAATATCTACTGAAGATAGCAAGCAGTAATTCAATGTATCTTCTGAAGATAGCAAACAGTAATCACATGCAGTAATATCTACTGAAGATAGCAACCAGTAATATCTTCTGAGGATAGCAAGCAGTAATATCTACTGAAGATAGCAACCAGTAATATCTACTGAAGATAGCAAGCAGCAATATCTACTGAAGATAACAAGCAGTAATATCTACTGAAGATAGCAACCAGTAATATCTACTGAAGATAGCAAGCAGTAATATCTACTGAAGATAGCAAACAGTAATATCTTCTGAAGATAGCAAACAGTACATATCTACTGAAGATAGCAACCAGTAATATCTACTGAAGATAGCAACCAGTAATATCTACTGAAGATAGCAAGCAGTAATATCTACTGAAGATAGCAACCAGTAATATCTACTGAAGATAGCAAACAGTAATATCTTCTGAAGATAGCAAACAGTATATATCTACTGAAGATAGCAAGCAGTAATATCTACTGAAGATAGCAAGCAGTAATATCTACTGAAGATAGCAAACAGTAATATCTTCTGAAGATAGCAAGCAGTAATATCTACTGAAGATAGCAAACAGTAATATCTACTGAAGATAGCAAACAGTAATATCTTCTGAAGATAGCAAGCAATAATCACAAGCAGTAATAATATCTACTGAAGATAGCAACCAGTAATATCTTCTGAGGATAGCAAGCAGTAATAGCTATTATAAATGAAGGAAGTGTTTCTTAGAAAACTCAAATGGTAAAAATATTGATATACAATCTAAAAACTTTTGGGTGAGAAAAGTAACAAGAAGTTTAAAATGTTCAATCTTGGAACCAGGATGTTTATATAAGCGAAATTTTACCAAATTCTTTTTTGTAAAACTTCATGGTCACTTTAATGAATCTATTGTTATTAACAGGTGGTGGTGACTTCTCTGACTTAGACAGTTTAAACAACAAATTCTAATGCAGCTTCTTTCTTTCATCTTAACTTCCGTTGCACGCGTGTACTCTTGCGTCAGACGTACATTTCCAATTAAAGTTGACATTTTCAAATAATTACTTAACCATTTGGTGGCGAATTAAGTAGAATTTAGTAATAAAGCTGATCGATGTCGTGTCCCGGTCACTTGTCACTGGTGGTCAGCCATCCGTGCAGACCTTGGTCATTAAAACCTTTTTATTTTTAGCAAGGTAACCTGTTTTGGTTCGTGGATAATGAGCTGGGGGTCAGATTGAGTTAAACCATGTATATAAAATAATATTACTTTGGCGTGGTGGCCAAAATGGAGATTAGCAAGGATATTAGCAAAAATAATAATGCTCCCTTAATGTAAAAAAAAGTTGTGCTTTGGTTAATTAGAATGATGATATTTCAGTACTGGTTAATGAACAAATTGGATAATAAAAAGTAGCATGATGTACCTCAAGAATACGAGGGAGTATCTCTGTGATTGTCATTAGACAAACAATGATGGCCATGCCTCGTTCAATGCAAATATCATAAGCAAAACAGACGGCACGCCCAGGCGCGTAGCAAGCGGGGGGACAGGGTGGACGAAGTCCATGGGCCCCGAGGGTTCAGGGGCCCCGAGCACAAAAGCGAAAATTAAATAAGGGCTGATAATGGAGAGCAGGACCAGATTTGCTCTACCATTGGGCCAGATGGGCCCGGGTTCAGGGATATTTTGGGCCCCCCAATTGTTGGGACCCCAAAATTGCCCTATGCATCTTTCTTTTAACCCCAATAACAGCATGTTTTTTGGTCAAAATAGGGCAAAATTGTAATAGTTATGTTAGTCCCCCATTAGTTAAACCAAAACTTGGACACTGACTTGAGTGCACATACCTTCCTGGGCCCCAATAAGGTAGGCTAAATCCCTGGTTAAAAGGATCCGTACTGCTCCTTGTCCATGGGCCCCTGATGCTCTTGCTACGCCCCTGGGCACGCCTGCAACACTGTCTGTTGAAATTAATCACTGAATGCAATATTTTATTTCAAGGTGCATTTTGGGCTCTTTTTAGCACACTTTCAGGAAAAAATAGCACAAAATGTATATATGTCCTTGTGCAATATGTACATGAAAATAAACAATTTGGGTTCAAAAATGGATTGAACAAAGAAAAAATGGCCACCGCTGGAATTGAACCTGAGCCGCTAGATTATAAATACACATGTCCAACCGCTAGTAGTAGCCATGGAGGTCCCTGTTGAATCTGTTTGAACAGTTAATTTTACCATGGCTACAAGTGGTTAGGTATAGGCCTAATTTATCAGAAAGCAACATCTTCAGATGGGGATCTGCCCATTGCAGGACAAGGCCAATACTGCCACCACCTGGTAAAGAAATCAGAAAATTAGTGTTTGAGACAACTGCCATGTTTTATGTGATGGTCACATAAAATATAATTTAAACAAAAATAAAGAGAGTGCTACACAATTTCTAACTAAGGCCTAAAAAAATTTGATTGGCGTAACATGAAAAAAAAATTAGGGTAGGTCGGTTTAAATTTTTTTACGCGCATTTGAAGCTGAAATCACGAACTTTTTTTTTTTTTTAATTTTAATCTTTTTTGATTTTTTTATTCATTTTTGCACAAAAAAAGAGTCTAGGGTCGGGCCTATTTTTAGGGTCGGTCGGGTTACGCCAATCAAACAATTTTTTTAGGCCTAATTCACCCAAGGTTACATAACATTACAGCTTATCTGATCTTGTTTCATCATTCCTTGCTGACATCACATTTTGTTCATGATATTGCTTAGCTTAATCTTTTTGTTGACTATTTTTAAACATCAGATAAAATAGTTGTGATAACTGTCACATCTACTTCTGGGTAATCTTGAAAGATTGCTCATTATTTGTTTAGAAGCACTTATTAGTATGATTATAAATGCAGAGTTAGTTTAACCATGGAAATAGCAACTATTTCCATGGTTTTTAACTCTCCATGTCAACTGCAGACTATTCAAAAAAATATGTATAACTAAAAAATTTCAGAATTATACATTTTTATAACGATATTTGGAGTCAGCATCAAAATGCATTAAAATGAGTACAAACAAGCCAAGTGGTTCAGTGGTTCTTAAGATAGCTCTTTATATTTTGAGAAAATATCTCAAAAACTGTTATATCTTTCAATATTCATATATGACTACGCATATTGCGCTGCAGTGATCATGTGTAGCCAATTTATCCAAGACAGTACTTTTATTCTGTAATTGGAATTAGAATTTTGTATTTTGTTAACATATTTTTTTTTCTTTCTTTCTTTTCCATATTCCTCTTTGGGTTCCTGTACAATGTGTCTCTTTTGGTCAAATAATCAGGTAAGTGCTGATGTAGTAGGAAAAAATTATTGGTCCAGTATCTTAGACCTTGTTCACATTTATAGAGAAAATTTTAATTTGACGAAGATAAATAAATCTTGATTAACTAATGAAGATCGAACAAAGACATTGTACCACACACAAAACACACATTTGACGAATATTAACCCTAACACCCAAATACCACAGAATACCACAATGAAAAATTAAGCACATGCATGAATCCCAGGGTCTGCGATGATGCAAGTGTTATATGCTCACGGAATTCTGCAATAACCCGTGTAGCTACCAGTCCGTGATCGTGTGGTTGGCAAGCGGGGGGGTCAAAGGTTCGAATCGCGGGGGTTCCAAGTGACTTCTTTGTTCATCTTCTCTCCTTTTTCGTATCTTCTTTAACTTCCGATATCAAAAAGCAGGGTTAAGTGTTAGGGTTAGATAAGACAAATTTTTCCAGATTAAAGCCTATTTTAATGAAGATCAAAGGAAGCTTATTAACGTCCAACATGGTTTAGATGAAGAAAGTGTTAATTAGTGCTAATTCCTGATCTTCTTTCCACGTCTTACATTTGTCATGCCAACGTAACAATACTATATTGCAAACTAGCTTCATCGTATTAAGAAATGCTTCGTCAAAAGTACCTTTTTCGCTTCATTGAACACATAAGGGAAATAGCAATTTGAATCTTCATTCAATCTTCGTTGAAAGAAGAAAAATCCATGTGTACATGGGTCTTAGATCATCATAGGTATCAGAGTCCAGTACAGAGCCTGTGCTAAACTTAATCCTTTCAAAATGGTTACATTTGCATCGGTGAGAATACATTCAGACAAAGTAATGGATTAATTTTGTTATAAAACTGAAGTGAACAAGTTAATGATTAGAGAGCTATTTCCTTTAGTAAGGTCAGACAATCAGTTTCAAGTGCCACTAACAAATTTGTTACACATTGGCTACTGTCAAAAAGTGCTATATCATCAGCAACAGTAGTAGGAGTTTCATTATTAACCCTAACACTGCTCATGGTTTTTGCTATCAGAAGTTAAAGAAGAAATGAAAACGGAGAGAAGATGAACAAAGAAGTCACTTGGTACCAGCGCAAGAAGGTCTTATCCGTAATAGCTGCCATATAGACCATTCATTCAGGAATTCATAATAAAATAGGATTATTAAACAGCCCAGTGCAAGGTTTTACCCCGGCCGCACTCCGTGCATCCGCTGGTATTCATGCTCATCAAAAATTTTGCAAAATAAGGGGTGTTTTCAGATGACGAAATGCGATTTGTGAAATACAAAAAAAGGGGGTGTTTTTTCAAACCATGTGTTCGCAAAATTGAAAAAGGGTATTTTCATCTAAATATCACTTCTCTTACTTTTACCATGGAAGAGGTAATATTTTATTGTATCTTCTGTCACTGAAGTTCTGTGGTTTTACAAAAATTTTTGCAGTTTCACAACAAGTCCTCCTACTTATCGGTCCTATTCAATTTTGCAGAATAATAACATCAATGAGGCTATAAAACGCCTGTGCCAGTGCAATTCGTGCATTGTACACAGCCTACGTGTTTCTGTCAGAAAGGGTATATTAGAAATATCATTTGCATTTATAGGGTATTGTCGAAGGGCAAATAATTCACAAAATCGCTAAAAAAAGGGGTGTTTTTCTCCTGAAAACTTCGCGAAATGAGATGCAAAGGGGGCTGTTTTTAAAGTTCACGGACAAGCATGAATACCTGCGGATGCACAGAGTGAGGGGGTGGGGGGGGGGGGTTACAAAACATGTGATTACAAAATTTACAAACATTTTGACCATATTTTTTGGACATTGCAATGTTCTACCAATTTCTGAGCAAAGTATTTATCGGTAGATAAAAGCCTTAAAACCCTGGGGTAGGTTTGCCCTAAAATATAATTAAAATGGTGACAAAATATGTTGATGTGTGTAATATGAACTATAATATGGTGCAGCGGTTAGGTTATGTGTGCGATAGATTTCACAGAAGCTTGTACAGCATTGGGTCTAGATCGTTTAACAGTTCTGATCAGGTTACAAGAATATCAGACCGCTATCTACAGATAAAAGACCACTGATGACAGTTCTTTAAGTGCTAACAGGATAGTGATACATTTATCACACTTAGTTAAGGTTAGCAACTTAAACTGTTGCGATTTGGTAGTTCACAGCATCTTGGGAATGGTGGTGAGCTTTGGCAAAAATTGCATTGATCATTTCATAGCGAGTGTATTGAATTCAAATATCACAGATATCACAGATATACTTTTGTAGGTCTTGTGGTTCTTGAGTTATGATGTAAAGAGGGCTGAAACAACAACAACACTTTTGTAAAACATACATAACTCATTAACAACAATCAATCAAGCAAGTTTACAAAGTATGTGATTTGTAGAACAAACTTTTTGAAAGCATCAAAGTGTTATTTTTCAATATAATATGTTGATTTAGATAATGAAAATCGATTGTCAGAAAATCAGATTATTGTGCAAGTATTACAGAATGAACTAAGAGAAATAAAATCCAAGAAAATAAATGTGGAAACTCAGACAGGTTCTAAAGGACAACATAAAAGTGTCAAGTTTTATAGCAGGAAATTTTCGCAGGGGTTTATTTTTCGCGGTTGAACAGGTAGCCTCAAATTTTTAACCCGGCAAAAATATTTATTACACTATTACTCGTAGTTCTTATTAAAATGTGAATATATTTGCCAACACAACACAAATTAAACTGTCCAGAATTGATACCCGGAATTGATAAAATCACATAAAATTGAACCAGCAAAAATATGCCACTATACAGTAGTTTTATTTTATTTTATTTTATTTTCCCAGCTTATGCTAAATGCTATTGATATTTTTGTGTTTTCTCAATTAGTTTAGAGTGATCAAATAATGAGTATATTTGATGGCACATACCTGTGAAAAATGCCTATAGAAACTATCATAAAACAATGTCCTTGTAAAAAAAAATGTTTTCAATTACCATAATTATACCATTTATTATACATTGTACATGTGACATTAAAACTAGAAATCAAAACTTTGCCGACAAAGTTTAGCACACAAACACTTAGTTTCTATTTATTGAACATTCTTAGCTACTGTTGATGTACATTGTGGCTAAATATCGCAGTATTATTTTTGATGCATTCATCGATTTCAGTGCATAATTTTCATTTTGCCAATTTTGGAAAGGCATAATTTTGTATATAATTCAGGAACTTAAAAGATATCAATAGGGATCCAAAGTTCAAGCAAACTTTTTTGTATTAATTCAGATCTAGGTACCCATAAATCATATCATGCTTGATTGCTCGACTTACTTAAGTAAATACAAATAGCAAAGGTTTACTCTATAATTTGTGATGGTACCATAATATTCACTACTGATTTGTGTTGCATTTTTCATTGACTGGACTGGGAACTGTGAAATTTTTTTATTACCTACCAGGCTCATAATGATTTCTTCCAGGACAGTTCCCGCCAATTGTTCTGTGTTTCTATTGCTTTGCTTTTTGGATGAGAGACCCCATGTAGTATTGGCATAGCACCACAACAACAAGAGATCTGTACGACAAACAAGATATTAAAACATTTAAATCAGATTTTCAGTACTCTTTTTAGGTGACAGGACAGATAGTTTACATACTTTAACAGTTGCAAACTATTTAAATCCGACAATAAGAGTCTTATAATAACCCCTCTTATAACTTGTAATAGTTTATGCATGTAGACAAGATACAATCAATAGAATTGAAAAGACAGGGAATAAAGTCCAGAAAAAAATAAATAATCTGCTTTTGGCTACTGAGATAGTGGCCCTGATATGACCTTTTAAGTATTGTGATCCAAAGCTTTTGTGTTGAAGTAATACTGCTTGGACCAATGCGGCTATTGTTATGCAAAGAAGCTCCCAAAGTGCACTAGCCTATGAAAAAAAAGTGCTGGATCAAAACAAGTTACAGAAATCTCAGTATATAACTCAAACCTTGACATAGAGGGATGCTAAGGCCAAGGGCTCTACAAGTAAGACAGTAACGACCAGTTGAGAGATTTTTTTGACGGTATACACACACAGTACTTAAGAAGTATGACTCAGCCTCAGCTCAAACCACCTGCAATGTGGGACTGCTGCAAGTAAGATTTAAGTGACGCATGCATATGATGCCGAATTCTTCACTTAGCTACTACACCACAGCTCAGTGGTAGTCAACTCATAGCACTCACTCTGTACACAGTTGATGATGCATGAATTACTACTAGAAGATGGAACGTATGTGAGCCACCAAGCCACTGAACGTGAGGAATAAAATCCAGTTGCATGCATGTAATAGCATCATCAACATCACTACACTGGATTTACTATTATACACACCAATGCTGGGGGATTTTTTTTCTCTCTCTTGATCTAGTATGATTTTTTAACTCATCTTGGGTGTAAAAAACCTGATGGATGCACATTGGCGTGAAGAGAGATTAGAAGTAACGTTCGCTAGCAACTTGACGTAACCATGACTGCGTGTCCCATTGAGGCGACAGCTCATCTGATCTGATTACCACGAGAGATGAATCGCTGAGAGGTGGCGGCATCTAGTTTTTTTTATCTTGCGTGTCTTTACATTGATACCAAGAGATAGAGGATGTGCAACTCCTACATGTATGAGATAAGGTAGATTGGTTTTGAAGAAGTAGCTGCAAGTGGTAGTACTACTACAGATAAGATGTTTAATATACCAACTCATAGGGATATATCGTGAAGGTATTTTATCAGCTGTTTGCCTTGTGTATCATAGAGTTTTAACTATTGTTACAACATCTTAAAGAAAGCTGAAATAATGCAACTGTGGAATACAAGGATATTATGATTGCATTCATGTTGGAATAAAACCACTGGTGAAATATTTTGAATTTATAACTTCAAAAACACAGCCATTTGAAGAGATTCTCTCAATTAAAGGAATTATTTATATGCAGTATTAAAAATCATCACCACTTCATCAATGCACACGTACACCAACACAGAACTTTGCTGGTAACTTGCAATATTACGGAACATCTATGTATCAAGGCTTGCCCGCATTGAGGGCTATCGCCGACAGCAGCAACGCATCGTTTTTGCAGACTTTGAACCGGCTCCATGTCGTCGTCTGCTAGGATTGCACGCCTGTTTTTTTTTCTAACTTTCTTCTCAGGGACTTTTGGCTTAGCCAATGTATATTTCATTACAGAAGATGGTAAGTGGTTATTTTACTGCGTGTTTCTACTGAGGGTAAAATTCCGGGCCATGCCGTGCCGTGCCGTGCCGTGCCGGGTAACGAGCCCAGTAGAAACGACTTGGGGTAATCGGTTGCCGTGTCATGCCGGTCATGTGCTCGCCTTTTCGTGATCCACCTCTTGAGGTGGATCATGCCGGTCAAAGCGTGTAATCTGCGCGCAGTAGAAACGAGCCGTGTCATCGGTTGCGGTCGAGGTCATGCGTGTTGCAAAAATAACGCGATTTATATTCTACTTGTATAGTCTAGCTTAGGCCCTATGATGTAGTAGGTTCCTTCTTTCCGATATTATATACACTGGACACATGTGTGACTCGCATGAACTTGATGAAGTAAAATGGATATGACTTTACTTAGTCTAGGCCTACTTCTTTATAGTTAATGAGTTGGTTATATCTTTATAATTAATATATGAGCTGTAAATTAATTATCATAATAGCCAATTACTAGATCCACTGGTAAATTAATGCAATTTGGATTTTAAGAAAATACTAAATTGTGATTGTAGGTCATATGCCATGAGCTGCCATCCGTAGACATTTAAATTTAGGATATAATTAACCGTCAAATCTGTTTTCCGTACTTCGGTTTACAGGAAAAAATGCCGTGCATCGTATGCGAGACACGGCTTTCTGGTCTCAGTAGAAACAAGCTGGGTAACGGTGGCCGGATTATGATTGGTATTTTGTGCCCGGAAAATAGCGGGTCAAAAAGCCGTACGCTCAGTATAAACACGCTGTATCTGGTATGCCTGTCCCCGTATTTTTTGTTCCCCCGTAAATTTGCCAAATTCTGAGGAATGTTCACAAATGTTACAAAAATACCCAACTAAAACCATACCTTTTCCAGATTTGTTGAGAAACTCCTTGCCAAAACATTTTCTGAAATTTGTGACCCAAATGTAAACCTATAAGACCCTGAATATGATACCCAAATCTGCTGTACATTTGTACATCCCTACCCATCATTCCACCTGTCCCTGTAGTGTATGTGTCACAAATTGGTGGAAAGTTCCCTCCTCTTGCAATGGCGTTCTTTAAGGGTAGCTTATGGTAAACTATATACAGAGCAGTATATGCCTATCAAAAATACCTGTGCCCCACCAAATTTGTGACACTTCTCATGCTTGAAATCCAGCTGATTGCTTTTCTACTGACAACTTCAAGTGTAGAGTAGATGACATGGTTAAGGGTTAAAGTTTTAAGGCTTTGGTATTGAGATAAGGGGTAATTTGACTTGTAAGCAGGTGTTTTTCTTGTTACACTATCAACCCCTCCCCCTTTGGGATATTATATAGCTTCATGGAAGCATTTTAATGGTCCCTAGTATTCTAGTGAATTTGCAGAAAATAATAGGATGTTACACATTTTGAGACTTGTCGCCAAGTAAAAAGTACAATTTTTGTATATCTATAAAGTTCCAAATCAAGTTGCCAGTGCTGTTGTTAAAATATCAAAATATGAGGTATATCAAATCTTTGAAAAGACCCTGGACATCTTGTTTGATCCTATAAAACTTTGCCATTCATGTATCAGTGAACCATAACCTAAACCTCCCATTGAAATCAGTGCATATGCCACTCTGTGTCTGTCTGACTGGGGGCAATACTGGAACAAGTTCTTAGCTAGGCCTAAGTGCTGTATCTTTTAACTTACAATATATCTGGTGCAAGCTGGGGGCTCAGTCAGTACAAGAGCAAAATAGTAGCACACTTCAAGTTGGTAATTTGCGATGCACAATAGCTAAGTGAGTGATATTTGTATCATTTCAGAAAGAGGGTGACATGAAGAAGCTGATTGAAAACAAAATTGTGATTGAATCAGAATTACGATTTATCAAAACATCAAAATGTGCCAAAATTGTGATGTCATAGGAATCATTCCAACTTAACATTACATGATTGTACAACCTTTCAAGTAATAGGGCCAATATTTACCTGCCAGGTATATGTAAATCAACACAGAGGACAGAGCCTCTGAAATCCTAGCTTAATTTGTCTGGATCTGGGTCTTGCAAGCCCAGGTGTTCAGTATTTGACCTGCTGATTATCAGCTCATAGTCAACGCAAATTTTATTTTTGTGTACATTTGTCTAAAATACTGATATTAATCTTTTGAATGATATCTTTTGTCTGAAAAATGATGTTTGAGGCTACTGCACATTACTAGTACTTGCATAAAATGAACTTGGATCAATCCATCAAAAACTGATATGTTCACTATGTTCACTGGATAAAAATATGTATGGGTTAAAGTTACCTACAAAGTATACAATGTTTTCTTGTCCATTTTTACATGCAGTGGAAGTTATTCTGATTTAATATTACCAAGTCGTTAATTAATTAGACTTAATTGCCTAATTAAAAAGGATGATGTACTTCGTAACACCAGTCGGTATCGACACCAATGGATCCACCTGTCATAAAATGCATAAACAGGTGCATTTGTAGTCAACCTATTGTTATCCTCTATTGTTGTTGTGAACACATCTGTTACATCCAGTCCGGACATAAGCGCTGATGCCAATGACATACATTGTACAAATAACATGCTGTCAACCATGTCTAGGGCTGGTTGACAGTGAATCACAGCTATTACTTTTGAATTTGTACTAAAATGAACTTGGCTGTCAGTTAACTCAATAGTCATTAATCATGAACATGAATTAGACCCAAGATGGGAAGTTTTGGTAAATGACTAAATACTGCTGATATATTGATGACATGACTTGAGAATCCAGTGTGATAACATTACTTCAATGTAATGTCAGTGCATGTTTTGATATTTTCCCCCGTGTTCCATGAAATCATTATGCCTTCATACATCACAGGTATCGGAGGTATTGAAATCAAGCTTTTGTATCACTCAGTTTTGATTGGATTCCCTGGGACCGCACCCCAGGCCTGGGACTAGACATTTCCTGATCCAAAGACAATATATAAATCAATGTACAGACAAAGTACCAAATGCAAACGAAACGTTATGATAAATGCTATAAGACAGGTATACCGCTAAATCAGTGCTTAGAAATCGAGTTTAGATTGGTGTTTATTTGACTTTCTAAACACCAATCTGTCCTCAATTTCTAAATACTGTTTTTACAGTGTACTTGTAACAGTTTTTATTCAGTTTACATGGACTTTCATCAATGTTACATAACTATTTAACCGTTGGTTGATGAGGTTGTAGAAGCTAAGTTAATAATATTATATTGTTAGATGATAATCATGGCCGGGGTACTTAGTACAAATGACCATACGGGACGTGCATAAAATATGGGTAGCATTTTCAGCCTTTTGGTATATCAATGACCCCTTTTTCAAAGCCTATTTTGGTATATGAATGGGTCCTTTTTTTCAATTTTTTTTTTTTTTTTTCGGTTATCAGCCTATTTTTTCTTAATCTGGCCAAAATTTTTCAACATTTTCCCAAAATTGGTAAAAACTATGACAATTTGGGTTAAATTTGGCCGAAAATTTGGACTTTTGGTATATCAATGGGTCCAAATTTTTGGAAAAATTGGTATATTTATGGGTCCACTTTCAAATTCTCAGCAGCACATCCCTACCAATACCAAACTTGAGTACCCCCCCCCCCCCACCGCCAGAATCAGGGCTTGAAAAGTAGGGGAATTAGAAAGCTCGTTGTATGAAATTTTAGAATTAGGAGGGGACTTTAACATTCCCAAATAAAGAAATAGTAATAAATGCACAAGAAATCTATCGATATTCAAATGAACCATTAATGTAATTGTTCAACAAGTAGTTGTACTGTAAACTATCCATGCTGCCAGTGATTGCCATGCTGTGAATAAACCTCACAATAACCTCAACAAGGTATGATATTTATCTGGCCACCTCCTGCAACTTGTCATAACTACTTAACAACTATTTGAGTAATTTTATGAAGGAAAAAAAAAAGGTTATTGTAGGTGTCGGACAATTTTCTTAACCGTCACCACCGATAACTACATAGACAACCTTCGGAGAAAAGTAGGACTTCCAACAGCGAAATGGGGAGCGATATAATTGGCAGGGTTCATAGCGAGCCTCAAGGCTTGTTTTCACAGGGATTTGGTAGGGAGAGTTTCAGTCTGTTTGGATGGCATTCCCATACATGCTCAGTAAATCCTTATGAAAACTTAATAGGTAGGTTATGAAAGGAGGACTGTGGTTAATACCGACCTATTTGAGATAATCAGCTAGGATTTATCACACAATTACGATTAATCATTGGGGGTGTCTTCACTTTACATAGTGGTTTCTCTCTCTTATATATTGTGTTACATCACACAAACTCATTCCATGAATAGTAGTCATGTGATTATTTGTTCAGGGATTTAGTCTTTTTTGTTATTAGCAAACATCTTGCATCTTAAAAATCTTGGGTTACATTAATTTGAGGGCCTAGTTGATTGAACCTTTTTAACTTTATCATGTTTGTAGTTATTTTGTTATTTGTAGTGTGCTTTTGTAAACTTTTTTGATACTTTTCAAGGTTTTGGATGTTTGATACACCTTGGGCAGTTTCACAATGAATTCCCTTATCATGAAATAAGGGGGTTATTATACTGATCTGGTTGTAATCTGATCGTAATTAGATTTATTACCCTAAGACAGAGAAATTGAAAAACACTCGGACGCAAAATTTGCATGCATGTTGGCAATCAGACACGACAACCATTTATTGACTTTTGTTTAAGACCCGCACCAGTACCTACAACAAATAAACAAACAAACAAACAAACAAATTCTCAGCCGTATTATAGCCAAATATATAATAGGAGATTCTCTAATCGAGCTTAATTACCCAACCCAAGACTCTAGCGAAACAACGACCAACGGCGCAGAAAATCTCGTTTTAGCAAAATCAAATGTGATCCAAACTTGCACTCTGGTGGCCGCCACCGAGGCTAAATTCTGAGCGTTTGACCCGAACCCGTGGATCATTAAATCAAATATCATGGCTAAACCAAATGTGATCCAAACTTGCACTCGGGTGGCCGCCACCCGAGGCTAAATTCTGAGCGTTTGACCCCGAACCCGTGGAACATTCATCAAATATCATGGCTGGAAACTCAACAATAAATTACGGTACTGGTGCATACAGATCCCACGCTCCCAAGTGGAATTCCTGAGACTCTTCAACAGGTGGTCTACCTGAAGTTACAAAGGATCAAGTCTTAATGTTAGCATTCTATGACATATACATATATCATAATAAATAAATACAGAAAAGATAATTCAAAACCCCACACAAGGGACTTATTTTATAAGGAACTTGGTTAATTCCCCCTCCCCTTAAACTTGTTTGTTCACTTTGCTGCACGGATATCATTACCTAAACCTCCTCTAACGCTCCTGGATGATACACAATGGAATGAGGCACATATTTAAAAGTTGACTAGCGCATTTGAGAGCGTCTGTTTGAAAACCAGAAACTACATGGTGATATATCTGCCTATGTTGATAATGCTACTGATAACTAAATGGAACCTCAATGAAGGATTTTATTGTTGGCACATTGAAATATAAATCACAGTTTGGCTCTGTGCCACTAATTGCTGATTAGCATAAAACAGCACTATAATTTCTTTGCTGGATATTGACTGTAATCCATATAATTCTCCACAATAACACTACTAATTATGCTGGCTCTATATGCTGCGAGATACATTGTATAGTCACAATAGGATATTGAAAGAAATCAACGCGATAACTAGCCGGGTGCGCAACCTCACAAAAAAACAAGAAAAAATGAGGGCATAGTACTTGGCCCCAGAGTCTAGCTACCCCATGCCAACCTGGAGTTGATTCCTACTTCCCTTTAACACAGACTTAATCAAACAAATACCAGCACGATTGACTAAATGTTATTAATTTCAAATGTGCAACAGAATATATGTGTTGTTGAGATATAAACCGCACCTGGCGTGATGTACTCACCACTTCTACCCTCGTATAGTCATACTATTACGTAACGCAAAGCACATCAATATAATATCAGAGGGCTCACCACTGTATAAATTGTTTCTTGTACAATTTTACTTACAATGCAATTCAATTTTTAGAAATCCAGATATTAGTGATATTCCAAGTCCCATGAGATTCATTTGTCCAATGGAAAATTCCCATGTTGTCCCCTAAAGTTTTCGTCCAACTCTGCAAAATTGTATAAAATTTTTGTATATGTTGTCCACTACCCATGCGAAGTTGGATGAATTTACGACTCTTTCTTCAAATATATGAAGATGTTGATTTGAGCTTTCTGATGATCAACATCGCAATGGTTAACTTTCTTTCATACTTTTAGTTACCAATTGAAAATCTGTTGATTTCTAAGAATCGGTAATGAAGATGTTGATTTGAGCTTTTGATGATCAACATCGCAATGGTTAACTTTCTTTCATACTTTTAGTTACCAATTGAAAAATCTTTTCGTCTATCTCGGGCAGCAATCGGGTTATTCTGTTGTGTAGTGAAAATAGACCTTGTGATCCGAGTAGGGCACCCATTGCACTGGCCAGTACCCTTCGCACAACCGCTTTATCACGGAACCCAGTGATTGGGTTGTTTAGTTCCATTTTATGTCAAAAATATTGGACCAATGTGGCTAACAGCATTCTGCCTGATGTCTTGCTTTATTTTATTCTATTTCAGCACTCTCGATGTTCATGCGACCCTTTGTTCCTGAGTTGCCTTACCAAAGCGCCGGTCATGGCTAAATCATGCACAACCTATCTTCCAAATTTCCACTACTCGACATCGAAGGAATGCTCAAATTAATATTTCCCATGCAAAGTTCAACTGTGGTTGATCAAACGATGCTATTATATACACCAGAGAAGCCCTAAAGTATTAACTTTTTCGTTAGCTGGACTCGAACTTCAGAACTTATTTGGTTCAATAGACTTCTGACAGTACAATATGTGTAAAAGATGCATGTTCTCCCTTGTATTGCTCGTGCGTAAGTTCAGTTTCGCAGATGACACAAAATTTTCAATATGCTTCGCTGTGCATGTCAAAGTCTACTGTCGCCTCACACAAAGTCTAGTAGTCACTAGCAATTATAAGGGTGTCCAGGTGTACAAGTACATACAGGTCAGGCTTGTTTCTTACCACCAGCATCAAAGTGTCATTGGTATCGCCTGCAATATAAATAAAAGAAAGAAAAAAGAAATGGGAAACACCTGCCAGCACATCTATACTAATTACCCTGTGTAACTTGAGATTTTGTTTGTGATCCAACACAAGTAATCAGGAGACAGATGAATATTTAATTTGTATTAATTTCTTTCCCTGACCATTTTTATGAACCATCGTGTTATGTGGATAAGCATGACAAATTATTTGTGCGATCTATTCTCATACAAATTTAACCCTTTCAAAATATGACATTTACTAATTACTAATTCCAGAAACTGAAGCAATCTTTGCCTTAATTACCCTTAATCCACAATAAAAATGCTTTGACACAATATATACTTGTCATTGTATCACAAATGCAAGGGATGAGGGAACACATTTTCCCAATTTTTACACAATCCGGCTTTTACTTACTTGACCTCAGGAATTTTTTATCCCCATTTTTCATGAAATCCTTCGCTACATTAATTAGCTCTTTGACCCTGCTTAACGATTTTTCCTAATCAGATATCTTTATATTGGTTTCATGACCATCCAATTTATTTTACTTTACTTTTAATTGACCCCCTTTTGTTGTTGTCGTGTCCAATACAAAACCAACAGTGAATAAATCACTACCTAATCACGCCCGAAACCCAAGGCGGTAAATCCCATTGGTTCCCGGTCGAGCCAAACAATACAAATTTATCTGCATGACAATGATTGACATCTGACCCGGTAAACAATAACATGGATTGGCCCATTTCAGCAAGGGTAAATTGAGTTTAACTTGTTGCACTGTGTTAAACTTTATTTTGTCTCGATAGTGCAAACTTGTGCTAGCCCAGTTGAAGGTTTCGGAGATAAGAAGGGAGGGACTCTGAAGTAGCCAATTTACCTGTATGAAAATATTGAGATGGGTTAGGCCAAAAAAAAAAAAATTGTTGTGTTGCCCTCAACCGGCCGACCCTAAATCCTGAAAAATCAGGGTCGGCATTTTTTTTTTTTTTTTGGAATGAAGATATTTACAGATTTGTTCAAAAAATCAATGTTTTTCTCTTTAAATTAATATTTTATTGAAAGGCTAGTCTTTAATTGATGTCTAACAGGTATCCAGAAGTCAAAATTAACAAATGTCCCCTAATTGAAGAAGCATTATTTAACATTTGAGGGGATTTTTAAAAACTGAAGGTTTGAAAAAAAAAAGAAGAAATCCGACTGTCCGACCCAACTTTCCCATTTTCCCACTTGAGGGCAACACAACAATATTTTTTTTTGGCCTTAGTGCAAGGCACACATATCTGGAATAGCTGCCTGGTATCATGTGTATAATAGGCAGAAATTGTCACATATCTATAGGGCAGCTATTATAGAGAGGTCTTCTTGTACTAGCCCTTCAATATTTAGACGTTCTTTCAAAATATAGGAAATTGTTTAAATTCATATCATTTGAAATATTTCAACAACATTTTTTTAAATAAATCATTGAATAATGATTACACTTTGACATCCCATTTGTGTGGAGCCTAATTCTGCCATTTTACCATATCTGTTATTTTGAAAAGTAATATAAAGCAACGATTTCAATGAGATTTTGTTTTTAATATATTGTGCCCTTTTAAATTTCAGCTATCAGTAGTTTAAAAGCTAATATTATAAGGTAAAACAAAATTAGTTTTGGTATTTTTGTAAATGTCACGCTGATCTGGAGATCACAATGACGTCAAAACCAAGAAATGCTATTTTCAAAAATAATAGAAATAGCATAAGCACTTTGCACAAAATTGGCAACACGCACCAAAAATAGACAAGTTTGGTAAGTAAAGGGAGTAAGCAAACGTAAGCAAACGTAAGCAGCATTAAAGCAGCGGCCAACATGGGCATCAGCAACCGTAATGAGTAAATCAATTATTATAGAGAGAGCTCTAAGCTTCCCTTTGCTGTATCCAGTAGAGATTGGCTATTAATGTTCATTTGGCGTTGAAAGTAGGCGTAAAATCAATATAAACGGTCAGAGTTGTTTACAAGGTATGTTTGTACTGTCAAGTTCATTTATACAGTGAGTTATATAGGGCATGCTTTTAAGGTTGTCAAGATGAGCAGTTTGTTATTGTAGCAGTCTTACGTTTGTTTGGATTAGTCAGGGTTCTGTCCAACCCAGATGGTCATTTCTATCTTCAGTGGTATATAAACCAAATGCCATGTTTATTAAATTTCACAGTAAGTTCATTCTTGCACGCATAAAAAATTAAATGAATATTACGAGATATATCCATTGACCAATTTAATAAAATAATTTAAAAAATAACTAATTAAGTCCAGATAGAAACAAAGGAAACAAAAGATCATGACTAAATATTCATTTGCAATTAATGAATAAATTAATAATGAGATAACTCTGTGCCCATTTTGCTTGTTGGGTCCATCCATGTTGTTGCATTTTTTCTTCCAAGCACATTATCTATTTTATTGTTATCAGGAGTGAAAAATGAAGTGTTATACTTAAGTGGTTTGAATTGGTTTGCTCAGGTGAAGTTAATTGTACAAAGTGTTGTATTCTGTGTAAGACCAGTAGCCACACAAGGTTATGGAAGAGGTTACACACAAACCCTGGTTCCTCTTTGCAACACATTTTGCGTTGTAAATTTGTTTTTGTGGCTCATGTGATGCTTTTTGTGGAGTATGGTTGGAAACAGTTTTAAGTCCAAATTTTGGGTCATATCATAGGATAAAATAGTCCAATATTGATCTAAAACTGTTTGTTTCAAATCACAGATGTTGATTAGTTGCGGTCCAAAAGTTGCCTAATTAGTCTCCAAACTACGTATTTTTGCATACATTTATTTTTGCCATATGGGGTGATGAGAGGGACATTTTTGCAATTGTTATTTTCGCGATTACCCATTTTCGCCCTATACTTGCAATACATTATTACATTATATTCGTGTGGTGTTAATTTTGTGAAATCTGCGACAATAAATCACAAAAGTTATCACTTATACATTACAATGATTGCTATGGGACAGGGTACTTAGTAATTGAAATGGTAAAAATGGCAGCCAAAAATGCCCAAGTACACTACCAACCTTGATTCTGAAACATGACCTGTCTGCAGGTAGTCAAGCATTTGAAGTTAATGATAATAATTCACTACACTTGTTTACTGAAATTGTCCTGTAAATCTATATAATTGTCTCAATTGTCCTTTGGTGATCAATCACACTGACAAAATTAAATTATTTATCACTGACTTTATACATAATCATTGATTCCTGTGTTTACCGACAGTTTGAAAGTTTAAAAACGTGGCTGTAAACTTGATCAAGAACAAGTGCATCCATAGTAAAATTGACAATAAAAAACTGGGCCAAGATGCAATTTAAAAAAAATCCTGTGTAGCGCATAGCTTTTTTTGCCAAATAAACCAAAAAAACTAATATTATAAGCTCGGTATTCGCCATCGAATTGAAGTAATAAATCGGATTAACTACCATAGCAATGGGGTAAATCATTTTTCGAAATACCGCGCTGCACTAGTATGTTCATGCGATACCTCTGCATTAAACCATATCATGCTGATCACTTGCACCTATAAGATAAGTATCTTTGAAAGGAGTGGTATTGTATTCAATCTATGATTGCAGACATGCACAGGTGATGAGTACAACCTAACCTACTTGTTGAGCAGCGTGATATATTCAAAAATTGTTTTACCCCATTGCTATGGTAGTTAATCCGATTGTTATGTCACTTCAACTTCTATAAGACATAGATTTCTGACCAAATGTTTCTGAGACAAATCTTATACATTGTACCTGTGCGAATTTTAAAAGATGGTACATGCACAGTAGTAGGGTGTACCTCATACATTCCAGTAAAATGAACTCTTTCCATTTCCTGCTCTCTCTAACAACCAAGAACATAGAGTCAGAGGCTAAAGCATTCTAAATCAACCATGTGATTGTACATGGGGTATTATTAGCTCAGGGAGATATTTATGATACTAAATATCAAAATAATAACAACATAATAATAGTAGGCAAAAATAATTGTTTTAAGGATCCGGTTACCACTAAAAAAAGGCCCACTTTAATTTCCTCACTATGACCAACTCTGTAAACATGCAATATATCAAAATAAATTCTATTTGTAACATGTTCTTTTCATAGTCCATCCTAATAATACAATTACAATTTGAATAGAATATAAGTAACAAGTGACAGAAGACAAATATACTTATTTTCCCACAATTTCTGTTTGCCACCTCAAAGCTCAAGTATTTGCAGGTATTTTAAACCCTACAATCATTTTGCAGGCGTGACATCACTTGTCACACACTGGCAAAAAATCTTAAGATTTCGGACATTTTAAAAATGATTCAGTGTAAAAGCAAATATGGTTCATTCATCTTACAAATATAATGCATGCAGATGAAAGCAATGTATACCAAGAGAGGCGTGGTTAACATCTCAAGGATTACATGTACAAATGTCAAAAATGGGACGGTGTGATCGATTGATGCAACCAGAGAGTTAAGATGGTAAATGATTCTCTTCCAGTTTTTCTATGTCATACTACTAGTACCATCTGGCATGTCTGATCAAGTGAAATATTGCAGGCGAGCTTGTAGATTCCTAATCAAAGAAATTACAGCTTGCTTATCCTGCTTTACCTGCATTTAACAACTTGGGGAGCTGGTCCTGGTTGTGAATGTTGACGTAGGCTAATTAGAGTTATGTGCTTGTCTGAATGTAATGATGCTATTAATGGTGTGTGTCATGGGCCACTGATGATGACATTGGCAACTCCTGTAAAGTGTGTTGTGGCCATGTAGGGTTTTGCATAGCAAACCCCTACATTAATGTCATGTTTCCCCCTATCAGAAGTTGTGTAAATTTGTGTCATCTTGTATCATCCCTTGCCTTCCCACAATGCATTTCAATTGTCTATACTAATTTGCTACTAGTGCAACATGGGTCGATAGTGACAAAAAGTACCTCAATGAACAGAGCACATCCAGATCTTGCAAAATATGTATCAACCCATGTTTAGGAAGTCTATTTTCAACATTAAAACTGTACAAAGTAATATGAGTGTCATTTGCTGTAATGAGGTGATGCGTCATGTTGCAAAGGATTCTGGGAAGGGTAAGATATCTACTCCGACTTGCATAGACACAACTCAAAATGTTTCAACTGACTGTGACACAAGTTAGTGAAATCATGAGATGTAAATACTTGTGTGAATATGACAACAGCCCAGACTATAGCACCAAAAAGGGAAATACTGGGGAAAAATAGAGAGATCCCTTTGGGTTTGGTAGAAAACCTTAGGCTACTATACCTTTATTTATAGTATCATTGAATAGTGGCAACCATGTGAGAGAATGCCCAAGCCAGGAAAAGAGTGACCCTATTGAGTAAACCCTTTTTCATTTGCAAACACAATGGTTTAGCTATTGGGTAAGGCTTATTGTGCACCTGTAACCACGCTGACATGTAACAGGTACATTGCAGCCTAATAGTCAACAACTTTTTGTCCATTTTTTCCAGACAGGTAGAAAAAAAAAGAACTTGAACTAAATAAGATAAACCTATGTATATGTTCAAAGTTCAAACTTTTTTTTATTCCAAATTTTGTACCAACCATGGGAAATAATTCGACCAAATACAGTTTGGGTGTATCTGTATAATTTTCAAACCTACATGTACAATATGGGTGGGTTCCTTTTTGCACGTACAGTTTTGTACCAATAGTACCTGTGAAAGATCACAAATACTGAGAATTGTCCACAGCCAAAAAAATCCAGTTAAATGTCAATATTTTATCAAGAGTAGAACAAAGCCGAAGGTCTTGAGTAGGACAAAATAGCAGTGAAGAAAAGACCCAGTAAACCAACCTATAATTTTACAATTTACACTTTTGTCCAAAATGATTGAAAAGAAGAAACAATAAAAGGTTCAGGGTTATTGCCAATGTATAGAATTGTTGAAGCTAACAAATTGACTGACTGATTAGTTTATGGTCACTAGAAATAAAACTTTGTAAACCGATTTGTCACCGTTGCTGACACCACATACTGGTGGGGTCTAGCTGACACAGTCAATGCTCATAACTATGTATTATTTTAACAAGAACAAATTTGGTTCCAATTGTGTAATTTCTGTACTCAATAATCATTACTCACAAAGTGGCATGTCAACTGTTCTTTCTTGTTGGTAATACTTGTAATAAATATAAACTGCATTTTTGTGCAAAGGCACTTACTTTATGCATATTGAAACATGTGTAATCAGTTGATATGGGCCCGGTTTTATTAATTATTTTGTTTTGATGATTGGTAAAATAGTACAATGATGAAAAATGTGATCATAACTGGTTCCATTTTGGATAAATTTTTGTTTGTTCTGATCGGCAGGTTTGCATAAAAGAGCTGGCAACCAGCTTCTTTTTGTTAAATCATCTACGTTGAACTTGAAGCTAACTAATTACTCATTTAAGTGTTTCAAGTTGTTTTCAGCTCAGCAGGTGATGATCAAAAAACAATTTCAGCATTGTCATCCACGTAATTGATATATTGCACTTAGAATGCACTTTCTTTGTTTGATAAGATAAATAGGGATGACTTCAAACCTCAACCATTGGTTGACCGCCGGCACCCTGGTTGAACCGACGATTTAAGCAGGTTCTATCATTCTGAACAATGCAAACCAGGCTTAAATATCGGACAACTGATGGTTGGGTTTGAAGCCATCCCTTACCAGTCTCCTATTGTAATACAATTGATTGAAATAATAAATAGTCATATGTGTTTCTATATCTTGGCCCTAACGGTTAAAATGGTTTGGGCTATATCGGAATGGAAAAGTGGAACGAAAAAGGAGAGAAGATGAACAAAAAGAAGTTGGGGTTTTCTTCTGGGTTTCAACCCCAAGACCCCAAAGCACTCCATTGGCGACTGGCAGCCACGGATGTTTCACTGGCCTGGCAAGCGTAATCATGCGTATATGAATTTGCGCTATCGCATCACATAGGATGCATGCATGTGCAGGGGTTTTGCTTTGTAAGATTTGATTGAGTTAGGGTTTGTCATGGGCGTAGGCGCTAAAAAAAAACAAAACAGAACTGTCCATTCCCAAGAATCCAGATAAAGGGTCGCATCTTTAGGTTTGCAATGGTTACACAAATCAAGCCACTCAGTCGGCTTCTGGCACATATCATGCACTGAACAGACATACAAAAAAGTGAAAATCAGTTCCTACCAGGGCTCGATGTACATTTTTAAATCTACATGCTCTGGTGCATGCAAAGCAAAAGTTCTACATGCACAACATTAATGTTGCATGCACCATTGCATTTGAGTGATTTATATTATGGGCATTATGAAGTATTTTAACCCCCTGAGCACTACCTGCCGATCTAACATTGCCTCTGATTGGTCAATTACATGATATCTTCACTTTAATTACCAATCAGAATGGAGCTTTTGCAAATAATTCACCCCAATTTTTTGTGTGGTGAAATTATTCTAACAATGTTGCTGATTGGTCCAATTGATAATAAAAACTTCTTGTTGGCCAATCGGCAGGTAGATCTCATGGGGTTAAATGCAGATACAATTGGAAGTTTTCTCTTCAAATGCATACCAAGAAAACATTTTGAATTTTAATTATTTAAAACTGAAATGCAGATGAGATGGACAGCTTAAATGCACATAGTGTAGGTTTGAAAAGGTAATGCACAGTTACACACACAAAAATCTGCATACATTTGTACATGTGTGCACATGGTAAACCGAGCACTGGTTCCTACTCCGTTCCACTTCATCATTCATAACTGGATGGTTAGGTTGTCAAATGGGATAAAGTAAAATACAACTATTATGAATTGAAATGAATAATAATTGCAAGTCATGTGATTTGCTTCAAGATGTGGGTCAGAGATGAGCAGGGAACTGACTCACCGATGATTTGAAAAAACAAGTGTGGTACTGGCAGTATAGAAATGATGTCTAGAATTAAAGATGCTATTAGTTCTTTACAAGAGCAACTTCAATGTTGTTATTTTGTTTTTAAGGGGTGGGGTATGAACGTTTGGACAGTATTTATTGTGGGACATTAGAGCACATCAAACATATCAAATTGCATTCTGAATACAAACAATGTCCTTCTGATATCAAATAATTTGATTTTTTGAAATTTTATGGCAAATGATTAAAAATTGATATTTTTGATATTTAACAGTACTCGAAGTAAACTTAATAAATCTGATGATTTATACTTAAAGTGTATGTAGGTGGGATGAAAAGTTAGCGATCAATTGAAAATTTTGACCTTTAGTATTGAAGATATGGATTTTTTCCCCAAAACACAAAAAAAAAATTAGGTCTTTTTGGGGAAAAAATCCATATCTTCAATATGAAAGGTCAAAATTTTCAATTGACCGTCGGCTTTTCCTCCCACCTACATACACTTTAAGAATATATCATTAGATTTATAAAATTTACTTGAAGGACTGTTTTATATCAAAAATGTGAAAAATATCAAATTTTAATAATTTGTCATAAAATTTGTATTTATATCGTGAATTTCAAAAATGAAAATTATTTGATATCAGAAAGACATGCTTCAGATTCAGAATGCAATTCGATATGTCTGATGTGCTCTCATGTCCCACAAAAACACTGTCGAAACGCACAAAACGCTCATTTCAATTGTCATATAGCCAAATTTTACCATCCTATATGGTTCAACTGGTTTAGCAAAATGGTAACAAATTCTTAAAGTGTCATAGGTGATTTAACCTGAGGAGTAAGGCACATTTGACTGTGATCTTCAAGAATTTACTATGAAAACATGTAATGGTATCATGTTTAACCCCTGCATAGCTTGGTCTTTTGTGATATTTTTCTTGGAAAGTGCAAAAATGAAATTAGACTTTCCATAAAGAATTATCATGATATAATGATCTCAATTCAATAGGAGTGTGCTAGTTTAGTGTGCTAGTTTTCAGCCTAAGTAAAAACTATAAAGTGCTACAAAATGCTCCAAATGACCATCTTTCTGTATAGATAGCCTCATTTATAAGCATTACTACCAAGTTTTTACACTGATAACCCTGACATTGTGCCTTCAAGGCGTACTTGAACTTCTTTTCTGTAGACCGCCCTAGCCATACCTGCACAATACAGGTGGTCCTATTGCAGGTAGCACAGATTCTATAGATATCTAGGAGAACTTGAGCCATTTGAACTAATTATTTTATTTTATGCTCTACAGTGTAAGTTTTTCTGCGAACTATTTGTAAATGTATACTGTTAATGCCAAGTTTTTTTGTCGGAACAATAAGTAAGAGACTATGTTACTAATAAGTGCATGGGATAGGCTTTTACGACGGCAGTTCATAACAATTAGTAAGTTTTAGCGGGTTTGCTAATACTTGTCCGTCATTGAACCCGCTAAGACTTTAATTGTTACATTACCGACATTAAAATATAGCGTGTTTTGAGGTCAAATTAATCGTGACATGTTTTATGTTGTAAAATATTGATCTCTGTATTTATTCGACGTCAACATCATGAACTTCATACGAGTAGAGAATTTCACCTTTAAATTTGAACCAAGATTTCTCTTGTAGAATTCTACATGTTCTTGATCCTTAAGTTGAAATGTTCATCAAAAACATTTGGGGAGGGGGATTTTTTCTTCATAAATGAATGACCCCTAAAGTGATATCTCACGGCTTTATCCTCAAGCCCAAATGCAAGAACTGCGCCTTGCATCACTGTGTTGGAGACTTACCATCAGCAGGATATCTTTGTAAATGTAGGCCCCCAGTATCGATAGATATTTATTGAGTTTAATATTTTGGGGGAAATTTCTTCATCATAAATTAGGCCATAAAAAAAAAGGTTTGTCTCAAAGCTCACAAGTGGTTTGAAAACAAATGCGAAATGCAATTTTTTTAAATTATTATTATTATTATTCCCGACTTGGTATTTTGAGAGAAAAAGTCTGATTTTTGCGAATTTTTCCGAAAAACTAAAAGAAATTCTTTTTTTTTTTAATAAAAAAATTTCTGCATTTCTTTTTTCAAATCCCACGATTTTACAAATGCGCACGCAAGCCAACCTTTGAGAGAAACCTTTTTTGGGGGCCTTAGAAGTATAAATTATTATAGCCTTCTCATCAAGCCCAAAGACGTATGTTTTATAATGTCATCACATTCTTGTAGACTCATCTGATATGAAAGTACACTGCAATTGAGCATTTATAACTTCATTGACACCTTCTTCAAGTGAATTGACATTTTGCTGGGGTATGATTAAATTTATATTATCACATTTAAAGGTTGTATTTCATAAATTGATCAAAATGCACCTCATAGCTTTTGGGTTAGCACTTTGATTGCAGACCTTCCTAGCCTGTAGTTGAAAAATAAAGGTGCAAGCAAACTAGCAAAAGTCCCGAGTCAAGTGGGTTTATTTGTGACAGTGTTTTTTTTTTTTGTGTATGTGTTTGTTTGTTTTTTGCATTGTTTTATGTAGATTTGACAACTAAAACTCAGAAAGTGTTCATCTGAAACTTAAATATTTAACAAATTACAATCATACAGCAATGGGATGAAAATCACTAAGGCTGGTAGGCTGGCACAAAAGTTTATATCTGGGGAAGATATGCAAGTCAAATTTCACTCCTAAGATTTTTTTGCACTTTGTATTAAAAGGGCATTTCGTGATCCAGAGCCTCATCCCCCCACTTTTCTCAAAAAAAGTTGAGATTTTGATACCACTGGAAACCTGGCTACAAATGTTTATTTACATAAAATTTTGCAGATGAATTCGTTTAGCAAAAATATCACCAAATTTGAATTTTGTTCTGGTATACCAGAACGAAATTACAACAGTGGCCTATGGAGCAATGTAATACACATCTTGCATAACTCGCAAACGCAAAATTGGAATCAACTGAAATTGTGGGAATAGGCTTTTTCCGTGGATATCTAATGAAAAATGACATAAAAAGAGGATGATACTGATAGGATCACAAAATACTCCTTTAAAGAGTTTAAATAGCCCATTTGAAGTACTGTGACTAGGAACATGACCGTACTACTGTAATTTCACATGTTATCCTGTGGGGTAGTGGTGCTTATCAAATAAAACACGGTTTGGCGTTGAACCATTTTGTCTGCCTCCCATAACACATATGATGGTCTCCAGATGTGCGATAGAGTGAATGTATCAATTGCTCAAAGTGAGTTGTTTTGATCATTTTAATAATAGAAAAAATATTTTTAAATATCTGGACAAATATAAACAAAATACTAAGGAACACAACTTAAAACTTGTGATAATCAACAATAAAAGTGACAAAACAGAAGAAAATGTCTGCAAAATATCAATTGACTTTAAATTGCAATGCACCACAACTATTGAGACAAACATCAACTTGATAAAATTACACAATACAACATCCATGATACCCAGAAGCTAGCTCTTGCGGGCTCAGGATGATTTAGCCTTCTTGACACTAAGTTCTCAATCAGGACTGGCCTTTTTGCCCCCTTTTATCAAGGGACTACTTCCAATTTGGTGCAATTCAAACATGGTACTTATTGAAAGTACACATTCGGGTGAATGCTCACATAATTTGGGAGGCAAAGAGGCAGAACAAAATTGTTTGCCCTCTAAATCTTTCTCGTTTCTCTTGAAATAATTGCACACAAACTACAATCAACTTTAGTGATAATAATTAAACTTTTTTTTCAAAACTCACATAGTAGTATGATAGTGCTGTAGATATTGTCACAAACTATTCAAACCCCAATATATAATGTTCTCAATTTGAGATTATAAGTATTTAGGCCAAAAAAAAACACTTGCGCACACGTTTGTAAAATCATGCAATTTCAAGAAAAAGAAATGCAGAAATTTTTTTTATTTCCAACAATTTGTTTTATTTCTGAAAATACCATAAAAATACCAAGTCAGGAATTTAAAAAAAAAAAATCGCATTTTGCACTTGTTTTCAAACTGCTCGTGAGCTTTGAGACAAGCCTTTTTTTTTGACCTTATAAAATGCAACTGGGTCAGTTATAAGCAAAATATGTGCTAATTTTTATAATTTTTTTATCATTTTCAAAAATTTACCATTGCATTTTTAAGGTAGGGTGTCTATTAAAATATAGGGCAGATGAAGATGGTCTCAACTCAGAAAGTTTGGTGTTTGGTGTTTGCATCTGAAATCTTCATTTGTACCTATTATGATTGCTGTGGCCCACATTGTGCTGAACCTACCTTGCTGTGGAGGGATATGGACCACAATGGCTTCATCCCAATGGCATAGTTCAATAACCTCAATTAAACATTCATAGTGCAAAATTTGACCTCAAGTTGCAAAGTATGAGTTTTGGTACCCAAAATTTCAAAGGTCATTCAATGAATGTACAAATGTATTGGGGTTAAAGAACTGTGTCTTTATAGATGAGCATGTAGTGGATCCTAGTGTATGATTGTCTCCTAACCCAGGGTGTAGTTTGGGATTGACATCTCCGAATGCCCTTTAAGACAAATTAACTGAAGTAAAAAAATCAAGATGATTTCTAGCCATGTAACCCTGCACAACATCTGGTAGAAGATTGTTGTAAAATTCTCATTAATAGATGAAAATGAGGAACAAGTGCAATTATATGATTGTGTAAGAAAAGACTGAGAAGTTAATGACAAAATATTGTGTTTATCGTTTGATATATTGGTATACAGTCTACAGATGAAAAGGCGACCTATATGTTAGAGTTAATATAGGTGAATGGAAGGTCTGGTGAGTGCATCATTGCATTCATGTTGCAATAACTACATTTCAAGATGTTCTACTGATCATGCCAGACAAATAGTGAAAAATTATGGGTTTTTGTTCCAAGCTAAGATAAAACGGCATAGTTTTTTTTTTTTTTTTTTGCTGTACATGTATGGTAGCCTTCACGGCTCTGGATGAAGCTAGATGATGTGAAAGAACGGTCTTGAAAACACGCATGAATTTGCAGCGAATTTTACACATACATACACAAAGAAAATATGCTTGATTAATTTTAAACCTACTTTGGATTAGATCCTATGTAATAAATCAACAAATGAGGACGACGCTATTCTCCCAGCTCATCAGAACTGGAGGGTGTTTCCGCAAGGATTCATCGTTTCAAACAATTTGGATTGAAATTTGCCGATATCAATTACTTAATTATTCACATTTGTCTAAATATTGAAACAGAAATTGCCTTCAGAACTCATTTGACTGTAAACATGGTAAATAGACCGGTCATCCTGTGGCCTGTCATATGAATTATTCAGCCAAGCATTGATGACCTATTTAATTACAGATTTATTTGTCCACCGTTGATTTTCATCTTGCCCAAATTTGTGTGGTTCATTTTGAGATGTTGTGCAAGTATTATTTTGATATTTTAATAATAATTTTAATAAGTGCTATCAGTTTTTGTTCCCTTTTCATCAGAATAAAGAAATACTGATGAAAAGTGACAAGACAAATGAGAGCCGATACCCAAGGAATAATGGAAGAAAGGCATATCTGCAATAGCTGCCAGGTGTCATTTGTAAAATATAGAATACAGAAATGGCCAAGTTATCTATATGGCAGCTATTGCTTATGGGCCTTTGCTGCGCCAAACCCTTAATGTATTGTCTAATAGCAAATACAGCCTTTTGTTAGGGAGACAGGTGTTATTGAATCAGTTTGATCCTAAAATATAACACAGTATCTCAGACTCTCAGTATAAGTGTAACAGATACCCGGGGAGGGGGGCACTCGAATATGAGGGTGATGTACCTGTGACACAGGGGGGTATATCGTTGGCAATTTTTGTCGAAAATTCAGTGGCGGCTCCAAGAAAATTGGAGTCATTATGTGTGGAAACCCTAAAAATTTTGTGTCATTGACTGTGAAAAATAACATTCTGGGCAAAATTGGGCAATTTTTGCCATTTTAAAGTTAATATTGCAACAAAAATTGTAAAAGTAACAAATGGACACCTGCACACATATAAAATTGCAGCTTTGGTATAATGAAATTTCTAAAAAAGAGGGTCATTGGGTGTAAGCTGATTGGGCCTTCTTGAATTGGGTTTTATTTCTCAAGAATTGACTTACTCCTGCGTCCTTTTCCCCTGAAATAAAATGGTCTTGTTAATGAATATGGACAGATTTCTGCTTTGATAATGCAGTCTCGGAAATCAGGTTGATGTCATCATCATATATCGACATTTTTTTGTTAGCAGCCCTTGAAAGCAACAAGAAGGCAGTGGTGTTTTAAATTGACAGCAATGTATGTAGCATTGCTCTCTGTTTGACCTACTTTCTTTTCATTCTGAGAATTAGACAATTACTACGATTCAATTAAGAGAATGGCATTATGCAGGAACTGTTTCTTGCACAGACTTAAAATACAAGTTGTATATTAGGCCAAGTAACAAAAATAACATGTATATTGTCCGGATTTTTTCAAAAATCGGTGAGGGAGGTCCTTATTATTTGTTATTGTGTTATTTTTTTACCATTCATTTCTGTGTAAAATTGCAATTGCAAAGCGTTTGTCAACACATCAAATCGGGGAGGCCCCCAGATATTTTTGTTATTTCTCCAAAGCCCTACCCCTAGCTTGAAGAAAGTGTTTGCAATGTGTTTATAAATGACAACCAAGAACTTCTGAACATGTCTCTTCATCACAACAATTTTAGAAATTAAGTAAGGGTGCAAATAAGAAAAATAATATTTGAAAATCTCCAAAAATCCGTGAGGGCGGGGACGATATACATGTTATTTTTGTTACTTGGCCTTATAAGTGTGAAAATGCTGCAACACCTTTATAACTGTGGTATTTTATATCAACCACTTGTATTGGTAGTAAAGTCAAAACCATGGGTGACTCAGGATGGCCATGATTTACCAAAATTAGGTTGATTCGTTAAGGCACCTAATTGGGAAGTGATAATAAATAAATAATAAATAAATAAATTTCGGATTTATATAGCGCCTTTTTCCAGCTAGATCTTGAAGGATTCAAAGAGCTGTAATTTCGCTGCCATGGTGAATCATCACAATCAGATCGCATCATCTAGGCCAGTTGCAGCCGAACCTGTTATTAAGGTTGTGGTTGCTATAATTATAACAAAAACTTTTAAAGCACCAATATAAAGATGCTCATGACTTAATCGTAATTGAAAGACGACAATAATGTCAAGAGTATAAATTTGGGCTGTAACTAATGTACATTTTTCTTGTGTTTTTATTTCATGTTTTCTTCATCTTATGTTACTGATGCTCTGTAATGATGCTGTAACCATGGTAACCATTGACAGGTAAGTCATTAGTGTATATATGGGATGGACATTGTGCATGCATGTATACTGTATAGCAACTAATTTACGCTGGGTATAATTTTCGTGGTCGAACAGGCAGCCGCAAATTTTTAAACTGCAAAAATATTTATTACACATAGTACTTACTGTGAATATTTTTGGAAATGCAAATTAAACGCCCACTAAAAAGTCCAGAATTGATAAAATGATGAAAAAATTCACCCAGCGAAAATATACCTCTATACAGTAGTATGCACATTGGTGGCATTATGGTATATTATGTGATGCAGCACTTAATCTTGCTAAATGGGTCTTTGTCATGTAAATTATATAATGATAATTAATTGGCTTAAAATTCCATTTCTCAGACATACAATAAAAAAAACCTTGCAATGTAACATTCTGATGAATATGATGACATCATGATGAAATACAAAAGTTCCAACTAACAACATCGGCTGACGACGCGACGACGAAGCACTCCCAGTAAGCGATTTCAACAAGTACCGGTAGTGTTAAAGTATTTTCAAGTTTAAACTTCTTTTTTGACCACATTTCAAAGTGACTTTTGATTGCATCACATTTTGTACTTTTGTTTTGTCCGTTAGAATCATTGAACAAGAGTTGTCCCCTAGAATCTTTGAACAAGTTGCCATAGTAAGGCCTGATTTATACTCTGATTTGCCTCAAATATTTACCCAGGTCTTATCACATGATATAATTAAAATATACTCTTCATACTCTGTGTAATCATTTATCACAAGCTTTGATAGTGACAGGGTCATTCCCTGGAACTTTTCCGCCAAGCAGCCATCGAAAATGTTGATCACAAATAAATTATTGTGAGATTGTGCAAAAATGTTTGGCTGCAGGAATTTCAAAACATTCAGGTTTGTAAGTTTTGAGTACACATTTAGCATACTACAATGTAAAGCTGTTTGGTTTATTTGTGATTTTGGTAATGTTCTCTGTGTGTTTGTCTATCTGTCTCTCTGTATTTGTATGTCTGTCTCGCTGTCTCCATTTCTGTATCTGTCCGAGGCAGCGGAAGTGTGTGGGGGGGGGACATGTCCCACCTAAATTATTTAAAATTGAAATTGTTTGCGTGTGTGAAGTTAAACCGCAACAAAATATGCTTGTCCCCCGACCCCACCTAAATTTTGATGCTTCCGCCACCACCATCTCTCTGTATGTATCTCTCTTTCTGCATTATGTGTAACAGTTAGGCATGCTCAAAGTGTATTTTTTACTGCATTGCGGCTTTCATTATTCATCACTTCCTTCCATCATTAAGTACCGATATGCAGTACAATATTAAAACAGTGTAAATGCAGATGCTTCAACTGTATCTCAGAGCCTCCAAAGAGTTTCCAAGAGTTGAAATAAGATATTCATCAACAAACTGACTCACGATGGTATTCCCTTGGATGCTTCACTTTGTTTTCAATGTTCCAGATCTGAAACTTAGTATATGAAAACAATGCTGATGAGCATTGGAATTTTATTTGTGATGATCATACACTTGTTTTCTACATCACCCATTGGGTGTGTGGGTGATTTGTTTATAGGGATGGCAAAATTAGTGATCTGGTGGGGATAAATACACTTTTGGTGTGAGAGAACCTCTATTCCCACCATGCATATTGCTGCATTTTGACATAATGTGCTGAAACATTATCAGCAATTTGACATAATGTGCATGTACATTATGTCAAACTGCAGCAATGCTAGAATCAGTCAAAATCATATGCAACTTGTTTTGTGATGAATTGTACTAACACATAAGTATTTTTATTTTCTTAATATCATACAGGCACTTGCTTCCCATAATATTGCCCCTTGTAGGTGATCTAGTTCAGCTAATTGTAAACCTGTGCCACTAATTTTTCAAAGTCTGAACATGCATTACCAATGTCATTTGTGTGGCATGGCCTAATGATCGACTTATAAACAGGGACTTGAGCTATCTCATTACAAAGGTGTGAGGCAAACGATATGACACAATTGGCTTGGCAGTTTATGCACGTATCATGGTGAAACACAAGATTCAGTCTGCGCTTCTGTTTCTGGGTAGACTATTTTCGTTTAAAGCATCAGACATCCCTAAAATTTCTGAAGCATTTCACACACAAATATTAGTTTTTATTACTCAAAAAGATTTGTGAATGAATTTCAATGTTGCAAATGACCAGTGGCTTCACACAATGTACATTTGACTAAATAAATGTAATATTCCTGCAATAACTAAAAGCACAGATACTGGTTATGGTATGGGTTCAGATTACTGAAGGTATCATTGCTCCCAGCGAGGTACACACAATCCTAACACCATTAAATTTGTAACTGTAAACACAACCATATTAATGAAGATGCTCTTTAGGTAAGAAACATCTCATCTCTCTTTCCCACACTACTATAGTTTATCTGAACTACAAATCTCACAGCTCCAAGGCAAAGAATCACTTTAAATACAGACCCAAATGAAACACTACCATTTCAAGTAAAAAGATACTGATCAAGTTGACGAGCTATTCCAATAGGAGCATATATGCCTGTCTGACCCGTTTGGGGAATGGTATATCAGATCCATATATACCTAGGGAACAAGTGACATGCAATTACACAAATTGAATGTATACTTAGCGATATCGTTTAAGTGGTTTGATTGAAACAATTCGGACCAAATAAATTGTGTGTGCTAGCTAGTCCATAAGATGTATTTGGATGGAAAAGGCTTGTCACAAATCAGCTTAGCAAAAATAAGGTTGTTTCTTTTGCTTGTCCTTGGGTGCATACCTGCATTAACAGTATTACTTTTAAGTTGATAGTAGTAAATAGCCATGCATTCCGAAAATGAGGAAACGGTGAGATATGTTGGAAACAGTTAAAGTCAAAAGATGGTAACCTGAATAAACCTTTATAACCGACCCCAGTTATACGTTCTTTTCAACACCAAATCTCAAAGAAAAAGTTTCCATGTGTTGAAAGCAGCATGAACTCCTCCAAATGCGAGGCAAGTCATCAACTTCAAGAGAACGTATACAGGCCATATACGACATCCTTTTCCCCCAACTCACGTATCACTTAACGTAACACAATAATCCAGATTGCCACAAGGCACTACTCGACCAAAAAAACTCAGTTCCAGGATGTTAAGTTCCTACTTTCCTCGGGAGTGGCTGAGAGCAACCTGAAAGCATTGGATACAACAACTGGAAGTAATAAAGCTTAATAAAGTGCAAGGCTGTAACCAAATCAAGTACACTACACGGCAGACACGGGATCCTAGCAACTTTTGCCATAGATGGTATATAGAAAACTAGTCTTTGCTTATGCTCTAATTTATTATTATCATACTTGCAGAAAATATTTCAGGCAATTTCAAACAAACAAATTTTAGTTAATATTTAAATCAAAACTTATTTCAGACAGTTCTAATTTTGGTTAAATACCTCAATATTTATAATCTTCAAAATTACGAGAGTGACAAAAATAACCTATACAGAAGCGCAGGGTGAATCTTGTGTTTCACCATGATACGTGCATAAACTGCCAAGCCAATTGTGTCATATCGTTTGCCTCACACCTTTGTAATGAGATAGCTCAAGTCCCTGTTTATATGTCAATCATTAGGCCATGGCACACAAATGACATTGGTAATGTTCAGACTTAGAAAAATTAGTGGCACAGGTTTACAATTAGCTGAACTAGATCACCTACAAGGGGCAATATTATGGGAAACAAGTGCCTGTATGATACATGTATTGAGAGGGTAAAAGGTTCATGTGTATTGTCAGTACATTTCATCACAAAACAAGTTGCATATGTTTTTTCTGATTCCCACATTGCTGCATTTTGACAACCTTTTCCTCATGAACTTGAGCAAAAAGCCCTCCGTATGGCCGTGCCTATTGTAAATTTCGCCCCCATAGATTATTTGCCTCCATCCTGCATGATGTAGAGAATGTTTCAATCAGCCTACAGATTTTCATCACCAAACCAAGTTGTTGATATATATGGTAGCTAGCCAACATCATGACATAACTTCACTCACTGATTATTCCTGCGATTGCTGTAATGGCTACCTATCTAGAGTGAAATGATTACCAATTCTCGCCTTAGTTTCCGTGATATGGCGTGTAAGCTTTCATTAGCTACATCTCCATTACAGACACAACATCTTGGCAAGTGATTTGGTATACTTTATACTATAATATATCAGTATTGGGAAATCAGGTATTGATTTCCAAGTTATTGCGGTATAATTGATACAATGTACCGAGACTAGGTAATCAATACGGATTGAAGGGTTTTTTTTTTGCTGATTTTAGTGGTGAAATTTTGGAATGATGCCTAGACTTAAAACTGAACCAGAAAGATATATATTTTCACTTCTCAGAATGAAGTAAAGATGTGTAATTTTTGGAACTAATGAATGGTCTCAAATAGAAAACAACTCAAGTCAACAAATGCATCAATCAAGTGACCAATATTTAAATAAAATCAATAAATAATAAATAAAATAATACAATAATGAAATACATATTGAAACTAAATTTTCTGTGGATTATGACATAAATGAATAAAGAATAAATAAATTAATAAAATAAAGAATGGAATAGATATTGAAATGAAATACAATTTTGATAATGCCATGATATTGAACTTATTGAATTCAATTTCATAATGTGTTATATCAAACACAGTTGCTCCATACCAGATTTGATCACTATGCCTTTGCATTGTGATGTATCAATGATCGTGTACTTGCGCCAGAGTACTTACTCCCGATTCCAGAAAAATACAGCGCTATTTTTTTTGGATTAAAAAAATATTATCTTGTAACATAGCTAAATCGTAATTAATCCTAACTGGCAATCAAATTTTAATATTTTTGCAATTTGAGGAAAAATGGGCCAAAAACATGCTATATTGCATGTTTTCTTAAAACATACAATTTTGCATGTTTTCTTACAATTATAGTCACAAAATTTAAGACTTGGGTCAAAGCTAAACATTCAAAATCTGGAGTATTAAGCTAAGAGTTTGCTCATAATTTTAATATTTTACGTTATTTTTGATAATTGATTATGAAAGTGATTAGAAAATATGTTTTCCAAAAATTACAATGCATAACTTGAAATTAGTCTCTGTACTAAGTCTTTGGGCTTGATTGTCGCAGCATATGAAAAACACCCTAAAATGCATGTGTTTGGGCCCTTCTATCCAAAAATTAACCAAATGTTAAAATTAGACTTTCATTGCCAGTTAGAACTTAACTAAAGGATTAGGATTTAGCTGTTTCATTTGGCAAAATAGGATAATATTTTTTTTAATTCAAAACAAAAGTGCTGTATTTTTCTGGAATCGGGAGTAGTAGATGCCTGGCATACATTATAATGGCGGGCGATACTAATTCAGACTAATTAAATAATTGTTGTCTATGAAAGCTTCTACATCACTGAGTGCTTAGTGACCATATACACATTGGCTTCCATTGAGATGAGGGTGCATCGCTGCACTGATAATGTCATTTTCACTAATTTTCCTTTCTCAAGCCTTTGCCCTGACCTACGTTTTCTGAAGAAAAAGCCAAGAGGTAACCTACTTAAATCATGATGTAATGTTTTTTGTAAAATCTGGATGGTATTTGGAAAGGTCATTTCCTGGAATTCTAAATTTTGGGTTACTAAGATGATCGCATCATTATATTACTGTTAGTACCGCATGGAAAGTGGTTACCCACTGGGTCCATAAGTATACCTTCACTCATTTCAAATTTACATCCGGTTGTGTAAAATAGAGGAGTATCTAGTAGACAGGGCTCGAAAAAATGTTAATTTCCCGGGAAGCAAGCTAAATTTACCACAATTTATAGCATGTTTTTTATGTACAAAAAAAGACCATTTCCCTCCAAATACCATTTTTTCTCCAAACACCAACATTTCCTGGGAATTAGCTTCCTATATTCTACACTTTTTCGAGCCATGCTAGTAGGGGACAAAAGGGGGAGCATGTTGATTGGTGAGATGGGAGATTGTTACAAAAGCATTGAAGTGAAGGAAACCAACTGCTTAATAAAATGCAACATATCAAATTCATAACATTAATGCTATTTTATATATTGATCAATTTTTTCTGAAGAAATGTAGAAAAAGAAAGTGATAGAAATGAAATACACACATTATGTGATGGCTGGTCTTATACAGGTAGCCAATAATATAAAAGTTCAGCTATGATTCAACAGTTTCCACAGATTAGATACATATGTACTATAGGAATTATTGGATTCCAATTTTGGAGTTCAAAAACCAAATCCTCTTTTCTCTAATTCTCTGGTCCTGGGACTCTGGTATATAGGATCAATTTTCTCAAGTATAATAAGAGGATCTTACTGAAGTGCTCCCTCCCACTTATAGCTTAGGATTGGGGCAGGGATTGGGGGAGAATTGTTCAAGCTTATTAGATTTTCCCCAACAATGAGATTCAACTTAATTTTGCACATTACATCAATACCAAATCCTAATGGATGGGATAGCATATCCTTGTTGAATAAAAGCTGAAAGTGTTTTTTATGAATTTTGTATAATGTGATCAATAAATTTTCTGGACACTGATTTTACCTGCAGTGTTGTTCATGTATTGCGAAAATCTGAATACACTTAAAGCAAATGTTGCATGGGGACACTTTGAATGCAGATAATAAACACAGCCAAAAAAGAAAGTCTCCAGTAGTTCCATCCCCATTTAATCAGATTCTGATGAGTTTATGGCAAAATAATTTATATAATAATTTTCTATACACTCTCCTTCGAAGATTGATACCAAATTTCATATCAAAAGTTTAATCATCGTGAGCATAGAAACATTTGTTTGGAAATTCGTGCAATTTTAAAAATGACATAGGGAATTGTATCACGTAGCAGAGCTAGCGTGAGTGCCAAGAATTACGTCGCCTGAATAGGCCGGCAGGTTAAAGGTTTGCCCATGCATGTCAAAATGCAAATCAAATACCCCACTCTTTCAATTGTGCGCAGGCAAGAGTACAATGATTCATGTACGGGCATGCTTCAGGCCACATAATAAGCTGATACCATGCATTGATTTTTGCGTGGTCAATTCGTAATTTGTCATTTTTGAAATTGCACGAATTTCCAAACAACGGCTCCTTTGCTCATGATGATTAAACTTTTGATATCAAATTTGGTATCAATCTTCGCAGGAAAGTGTATAGAAAATTATTATATAAATTATTTTGCCATAAACTCATCCGAATCTGATTAGATGGGGACGGAACTACTGGAGACTTTCTTTTTTGGCTGTGTTTAGTTTCACATGGCTTTGAATTTGATAAGCGTTATTATGGTCTGATCTATTGGAAGGGAACTAAAGATATTCTTTTCTGAGAAGATAATATGAATAAAACATTGCAGCACTTCCTTGTTCATACGCTAGGCAATCACAAAGATAGGAATTTAAATGTAGTCTATTGCATTTTGCACACATTATTTTCTTGCATTTTGAAAGTTGAATGCAACAAGCATGTCATGGTTCATTTAGGTTTCTGTCTGTATATGGTTCAATCAGAGAAGATATCTTACACTTCCCACAATGCATTTCTTCCAATTTTATTTCTGTACTGATTTGCTATCTATTGCAACATGGGTCGATGGTGACAAAAAGTACTTTAAGGAACAGAGCACATCCAGATCTTGCAAAAGATGTTTATTTCTTGACCCATGTTTTACAGTCTATTCTCAACATGCAAACTTGTACAAAGTAAATAAAGTACAAAGTACTAATAGGAGTGTTATTTGCGGTAATGAGGATGTGTCATGTTGCAAAGGATTCTGGGAAGGGTATGGTATCTTCTCTGTGGTTCAATGGCCTGATCAGAGTAGCCAGTTTGTTTGGTTGGTTTAAAAAAGAGAAAATGAAAACATTTTTGATACATTTCCAGAAATATGTTTTTTTGTATGACAAGTGGTTTTCTGGTTTTCAAAATAACTGAATCAAGAACACAATTGTATCAAGAGCACAATTTTGTAGTATTTTTTAATGGGTAAAACGGCATATATGTTTGTAGGGACGAAGAACATATATATTTAGCTATCTACCTCTCATTTCATTTAGTGCCATCATTATAGAGATAGAAATAACTAATAAATGATAAAGCCTTAATAAGAGGAAAATTACCCTCAATTTAAAGGTGTTGTAAAATGGGAGACATAAATGTGTTACTATGGGAGACAGCGTAAATGTGTTATGGTGAGAAAGAGAGGGCAAATTACTATTTGTGGATACTGGTGCATGAAGGACACAGTCTGGTAATCATGATTGTCAGTTTAATTAATAGCATGGCACCAGTGACCTTCTTAATATAAATTAAGAGACAATGATGGTTAATTGGTGCTTGACAACGATGAGACAATTATGATTTTATGGTACAGTAACTTGGAGTCCTCAAATTCACCTGACGCCCCTGGTTTTGTGTATATATTTGTGATGGGGAAAACCATATCCTGTGTATATTTAGCCTTTTTAGTTAGCAATGTTTACCTGGGTCATTTCACATTGGCCATATTTTGATTTTGTTAAATGGTTAATTAGCAAAAATATATTTTGAGGTCAATTGCTTGTATATACATGTCATAAATTAAGAGGCTGCATCAAACAAGGTGATTTTATCATGTTTATTACAGGTTCAATTTAGCATGTAGGTATGAAACTGTTGACCTGGTATTGGTCGTGTTCAGGCCGTCACAGAATTCTAAATGATCGCCATAGTCTCGAGATCTGCAATTCCTGAGTGTATGTCCATACGATTCAATTGAAGCCTGGAATCGGGAAGTTTCTCAATGCCTAAATGACGATGCCAGCTCTGGAATTACAACCAGAAGCTTTATTGTAGAGTTGATTTTTTTTTGCGGATTTGGATACTACCACACTCAGTAGCGTGTCCGGGGGGCTTTTGGGTGCTGAAGCCCCCCACACTTTGTTAAAAATCATGTAAAATCAGCCGTTTTTTGGCGCATTTAGGATCACTCTGGAAAATTGGGAAATATCCTTTCATTTTTTTGGGATAAATTTGGAGGCAAACTTAGGGATTGAAATCCTTGAGATTGCTCACATGGCAGATTTCCCTTAGTTTTTGTTCGAAAACAGTTTTGCTTAAGCAAAAAGCCCTCCGTGTAGACATGGCTATTTTGAACCAGACAACGCTATGAGAATGTGCATGTCTGAGTATGGACATTGAAAAGAAAAAATGAGAAGGAAAAAGAGGTTTGTTCCCGAGTCTGCAACAACATGTTTACTTTTCACAAGTTTTCAATGTTGTTATAGCCTTCCGGGCCTAGATACTATGCATTTTTAAATAAAAATATAAAATTTTGGTATTTTCATAGCTCTTGATCAGAGCCCTCGCAGTACCTTAGAAGATCCAGTGATCCCCAAGTAAAATAAACCCAAGCAAGTGACTGGTATTTTTAAAGAAAATGTATATGATCCCTGCCTGGTTTAGACCATTCTGTAAAAAATTAATACCACTCCCAGCAGTACATGTACATGGTACAGAGCTTGCCAAAGGCAAGCTTCACTATTGGCAAGCTACATAAGTCACCAACAAGTATATGGCCACTATGCAGTAAAGACTATGATCACTGTCTCCCTAAGATATTGGTCTACAAACCCACCAACCGCGAAAGCCCACTCACCGAGCCGCCAGGCGAGTGGTCTTTACTATTAGTGTCAGAGGGCATATGGCATGGTTTTTCATTTTTTCTTTCAATTGGATGGAAAATAGGTTGGCTTTGGAGCAAAGCTAGTATTTTCATTGTCTAATGTCCCAAAAAGCTAGACAGGTTTGTTGTATAGATTGTTTGCTAATCTACCGTTCAGATCAAATGCTGATGTTATAAGTGGGTACTACTTGTAGGGAGACTTTATTCTGACAACCGAAATACAGGGTGCTGAAACAGGTTTTAATGTTGAAAGTGAGCGGGCCATTTATTTAATGGAGGTCACTGCACTATAGTGTACATTCCCTTTTCATTCACTTCATGTAGTGTCAATGGTTATTCATTTCTTTGAGGTTCATATGATGAACTTTTAGAGGAGGAAAATGATTGGAAGTGATCATCCTCTGACCCGGGGGGGGGGGGGTCACTGCTACTGTGGCTTGTACACCATCCGCGATAATCAACTTTTGAAAAGCACCCTAAACAAGGATTTAACCCTTGGGTAAAACGATACCCTAAACAGGGATTTTATTCCTAACACCAAATTTCATACCCTAAATTTCATTTCTGCGTATTTAGCAATTGCAATTTTGCTACCCTTTTTTCCAATTTTTCATGTTGTTGACACCCTAAACACGATACGCGGCGTATCGTGCTTACCCACCTAAAAACTTGACCCTTTTACGCTGCTTTTCATTATCGCGGGATGGTGTACAGGCCACAATGGGAGTGACCCCCTGGGTCCTCTGACCAATCAGATCAATTGTTACTTACATCTCTAAGAAGTACAATGCGGTTCATTGGCTAAAAAGTAATACCTCAGATTGCTACCCTTAGCTACTGCTTATAATAGCTCTCTTAATGGCAGCGTGGGTAGACAAAAAGACAACAAATAAACCTATGACAAACATATGTTTGTAGCATATCTGTATCTCCCATTGCAGTGTATATTTCCCCTCACATGAATGCATGTTTATGGCCCATATCATATCTGCTCTAACTCAGAGACATTTCAAGGCATTTGTGTGCATTAATTTTCTCCATATCTTGTTTGCTACGCTCCACTTCTTTAAACCACCAATCAATATGAAACAATAGGAGCTCATATTTGACTTAATTTGCTACTTTTCGCTTCTCAATTCAAATTTTACAACAGTATTGTTTTATGACAGTTGTACTGAATTAGGTTTTATTTTAAAGTTATTGGTTTATGGTTGAGATATATAGTATTATCGGAACAGATGGGGCAAGAGTATACCACAGGGGAATAACCAGAATTCTCGGTATTAATCCTCTCCACGTGGATGCTGACTGCAGACGACAATTTTCAAATTTTCTTTAAAAATTCAAAAATGTCAGAATTGTACATTTTCATTACCATATTTAGAATCGGCATGCAAAATGCATTTAAATGAGTACAAACAAGCCTAGTATTGGTTCAGTGGTTCTTGAAATAGCTCTTGATATTTTGAGAAAATATCTCAAAACTCATGACTTTATATGTTGAAGCTTATGGTTAGCATGCAGAGCATTAAATATCTCCATTCTTGTGTAAAACATAATGGGATTATCAGCAGTAGTAATATACTTTAATCCCATCTGTGTGTTGGAGACCGTAAGGATTTGCAGTAATTTTGATATTTATTATTTTATTCTCACTAATACAAAGAACATTTCTTTTTCTATATCACATGAAGCATAAATATGGATCAAAATTATGAAATTGATCTTTAAATGCGATGTAATTTATACAATTGTAAATGTGGCAGAGTTAAGCAACTTAGGCAATGATGAGAGTAAGTTCTTGTTTTATCTATGATAGAAACAATATTTCCCCTTTCTCTACTGTTACTGGGAATAGTTCCAAATATTTGCAGTGCTGGCACCAGAAATGTTATTATTTTTTTTGTTAGGGTGAGTTAAAAATCTACGAATTTGTCATTTTTTGCCCCAAATTGTGCCACTTAATTTTCTGTGATTTTCTCTCCTGACTCCTGACACATATGTGGTTCTTAGCTAATTGAAGGATATACTATTTTGCAATGTTCACATATATGGCATTTGGTTTTATGTAACTCTGGCAAGAAAAATGAAAAGTGCCCCCCCCCCTCCCCATTTTTAAACCTCCAACAAGAAACTAAAACTCAATTTTCATTACTTTAGGTGTAGCTTTATGATCATTTCATTTTGGGATTATGACGTCCATCCTTTTGGCACTTTACGAACAATGAAACAAACTTCTACAACACAAGGTTCAGGTTGACTGCATTCTCTCTAGCAGTTTGTAACTGGACTAGTTTCTGCACAGCAGATAATGAATTTGATTTAGAAGATTGCTGATCTCAGGAGGTCCTTTCTATCTATTAAACCAGCAGGATTTTACACCATCTTCTACCACATAGAAACAGAGAAGATATCTTACACTTCCCACAATGCATTTCTTCCATTTCATTTTTCTGATTTTCTGTACTGATTTACTATCTAGTGCAACATTGGTGGACACTGCCTGGACAGTGACAAAGTACCTCAATGAACAGAATACATCTAGATCGGCAAAAGATGTTTATTTCTCGACTATCAACTCATGTTTTACTGGGTATCCGTATACTCAATATGAAAACAAAGTAATAGCAGTATCATTTGATATAGTGAGGTGATACGGCATGTTGCAAAGGATTCTGGGAGGGTAAGAATCATAACATTGTTGACGCTGTAAGTTTCACTAGAATCTCAAACATGCTCATCTATCAGTACAAAGTTCTTCAAACCCAATAGGCTCTATGTATGTTTTTATAGAATGAGTTTTTTGGGTACAAAAATTCTTTTTTTTTATCTATTGAGTGGTATCACAGAGTCCAATATCTGTGGTGGTATGTTTTTAGCAAATATGACAGTTGCTTTCTGGGTAGCTGTGTTGTCCACGGTGCTGTAAAGATAAATATCCTGTAAGAAATACTGATGTTGTGAGAACTCTGGGTATGAGTTTTCATTGTGAGGTGATGGGATACACAGCGGTTTTTAACTCACATTTGATTCAAATTTCCGGGTTTCTAACAGATTTGCAAATTGGGTGCCTCACAGTCACACAGATTTAACAATTAAAATCCATAGGGTATCGAGCTGTTGGTCAAGGAATTGTGTCAGATTTTAGTTTATAAATGATGCAAGTTTGGATAAATTGAATAGAAATAGAAATTAGATGTTTGCGGAAATAAATGCAACTACACAATGAGGAGTAATTAGTTTGACGATGAAGTATAGACCTGGATCCGGGACCTGGATGTTGGGTGTTGCCTTCATACTTGAGGTCTTGACAGAGATTGATTTTCCTCTCATGTACACTTTAAAATGGCTGTTTAAAATGTTGGCAACTTTAGAATCTGGTTCCTGTCATACACCCTCTGATTATTTTGAGAATGGTGCATCCAGTGTTCGAAAATTTGGTTGTCCGGTTGCCCGGGACAACTGAAAAAGTCGACGGACAACCAAAAATACTGATTCAGTTGTCCGTCGGACAACCATAAATCTGTAGCCAAAACGGACCTTTGTACGTATGGACAACCAAAAACTTAGACGGACAACCGGAAATTGTAACCTGGTTGTCCGACGGACAACCATTTATTTTTCCTTAATTCGAACACTGGGTGCATCATCAATAAAGCGCAGGTTATGGGTGGCGCACCATATTCTAAATATCTTGCCAACATTATAAAACTTGACTGAAACTTAAAGAAAGTTGTGTCAATTTTTAATCCAATAGTTTGTTTGGTTCATAGAGTAAAACATTTTGAGTAATTTTTTAACAACAGTGTATTATTTTGAAGATTGTGTTGTAATAATTATATGCTGGATGCCCTACCCTGTTAATCAACTAAGCACACAGCTGGCTGGTTTACTAGTAAAACAAAATATCCAGGGTGAAGGTGAACACTCAATATGCTTCCACAGAGACCACTCAATACTCCAATTACTCATCTTGTAATCAATTTTGTGGTTTTTATCATCAATATGTGGTAAATGGATGAGAATGATGCAGGAGGGAGGAGTTTTGCTGATGGTCAAGATGAGATCATTTGGTCTCCCTGGATGAAATATGTATTTATTTAACATTGCCTGCAGCATGCTAAAGAAAATTGCAAGTGAGATTGTTTGCTTTTATTGTGATGTACAAAATCATCTGCCAAGATCAGGCATAGGTATGATAAAGACATCAAATGGTTTGGATGATAAACGTTTGTAATGAGACAACATGAGGTTGATTTGTACTGAAAGAAAAAAGGCTATTTATCTTTGTGCGAGGTGCGTTAAAAGTGGATATCATTGAGTCAGCTTTAGATCATTCACTTAAAAAAACCCACATCTTATTTGGGTCCAAGCAGGACTATGTCCATGCAGGTACTTCAGGCCACGCTGCTAGCGTTGACTGTTTTTGGTGCTAGAACAGACGCTGTGTGTCACACCGTATCCCTCATGATCGTAAAGATTAGTCATAAAAATTTGCATCATAGAATACAATAAGATCAGGTGTAACACTGTCCCATTTCTGAGCCTCCTATTTCTAGACCAATCACATGACGTGTGCTCTTGTTTTGTTTAACACCACCGTACCTGGGCTTTTGAGGAAATTATGACATCTTCCTCTCAGTGTTACATCATCAGTTGCTTGAGTCAGTCCGAGATGTCAGTGTTTTGTTTCAGAAGTGCGACAGAGTCGAGAGTCTCTTAATGCATTTATAGGGATTTTAATGGCGTAATGAGCTAAAAATAGACTTTCAGGATTCAGTCATAATTAACGATTACAGAATATAGGTCAAATGAAGTTCATTGGTTGAAGAAATTGGATAAGTATTTCAAGGAATTTTGAGATAGATTTAAGAAAGAAACCTTATGATTTAAGGAGATGTATAGATAGCCTAAGCTAATATAAAAAGGAAAATTATGAATGTTTATTATTAAATTACTTTGTTGTAGACAGAAAATATTTCAAGTAGAAAAGTTTCAAGTGAATTTTCTGTGCATTTTATTTTTGTGAAGAGTAGTTGAGCATTGATAGTGATGTGGGTTTGTGGTATGTTGGAAATAGATACCCTCTTTATTTACTAAAAACCCTAAGTTTCATGGGTCAGTGCTATATATACCCCCCTTGATATACCCCTGATTTAAAATGAAGAGTTGAGCAAAATATATCCAAAGGCTGCTTTGTGTAATTTTTGTATTAAATTTGTTTTTGTCATGTAATGACTTTGTAATCACTTATTAGGGAACATATTAATCAGGGTGAATACAGTACAGGTTTGCGTCAACTTAAGGGCTCGGTCACCCATCTTTGGATGGTATTTTTGTGGGACCTAAGAGCACATGAGACCATGGAAGTAACACACGCTGTTCATGATCAGACACACCAAATTGCATTAGGTCTTTTCGGAAACTTCATGTATATCTTCAATTTGAGGCATACCAGCTGTATTAAATTAACAAATAAAGATAAAAGTAAGAGGCAGCAATGGTATTGGGATTTTACATTTAATACAAATGCTCATGAACTCCTATTGAAGTGCAAGCAAATAGCTTCAACCCATACCCACCTGTTTAATGTTGTACCTTACATACACACCTATCTGCCACCACTCAATGCCTGACTAAAGAAGATTTCCACGTAGACAAACAATTCTCTTTTCCCCATAAAATTTGCTTTGCAGACCTCAAGAGATTTCTGAAGTAGAAGGATAGAGAAATGTAATCAGGCTGTCAGCCCTATGTAATGTTTGTGTTTAGGATTGTGGCTAGGGGTTAAGATCCTAGATTGGGGATTTAGGGTTCAAGTTGAATTGTGGGTTGAATTGGAAGGACCTGGAGTGGGAAGGTAAAGGTTTATTATGCTCCCAAATCAATCCTGCAGTGCTCAATGTGAGCATATTGGTCTCATCTTCAGTGACAGATCCACATGATGAAGTCCACCTCATCTGAGCAGAGAGTTACTGGGGGGGGGGGAACAAAAAGTCCACTTCTTGGGTGTAACAGGTCTCTTTTTTTATTGGCCCATTTTGTTTTCCCTAGGACCCGGGCCTGGGGGGTAATGCACCCCCTTAACCCCCTTGTCGGCAGCACTGATAACAGGTTAAAAATGTATTAGAAAACAAATTAACATACATGTAGGAACTACTTTTTTGATAAAAACGTAACATAGCCCCAAAAGTACAATTTTAGGGTTACGCATCAACAAAAATATAGGCCGACTGCTGGTCATTAATATGTTGTGTATATAATTAATATAAATGGATAAATGGGACTGAACTTCTGACATTAACATTAATGTTCTGCTGAACCCAAAATATCTTCTTTTTTTTTTTCCCCTTTTTTTTTTTTTTGCAAAGGCGTATATGACTTCAAATACAGATATAATTTTGTGGGAAACACATTACCTAGTTGATTTGTTCATGTTTTTGAAATACATGATAGAATAATTTCCTTGTTTTTTCCCATCTTCATTTGAAATAACATGGTGCGTTCTACCACCTGTTCAAATTATGCCTAATGTGGTATCTTACTGTGTGTTGATCAGTACATGATCCTACTTACTTCAATTGTGATTTCCTCATATCTCAAAAGATACCAGTTTTTAACAGGTGGTATAATTGGTCTTTGAAAACAGTTGCCATTCCAAAATTATCATGGTATTAACAGGTTTAAAAGCTGTTTGCCCATCTCTGATGTGTACAATTGAACTTAAACTAACTCTCAGAATGGTATGGGATCTTATGATGCCCTCTGCAATAGACCATTTTTAAGCAGGACTTTTATTTTTTATGAAAAACACAGATCATGCATGACCATCAAAACATTATTCAACTAATCAATTTCTGGCAATTTAACCAATCAATTTCTAGCGATTTGATCAATTTCCGTGATTTGACCGCTCAATTTCTGGCGATTTGATGTGTAGTTGACCGTACAGTGGACATTGCGCTGAATCAGCTGCATAAGATGAGAGTAATGCAGCACATGATTGGTGTGAATGATCATAACATACCACACAATCATCGAACACACTGTCACTAGTGTGTGATTGGTTAAGTTATTTTTCTTTACATTCACGCAACAAATAGTTTCCGAAGATTTCCAATCATCTGTTGAAAAGGTATATAGATGCATTTCAGTCAGGCGGTAGCCAGGCCCCCCCAATTTGTAAAAGTATACAAAAAGTTCCAAAATTTAAGAATTGATGAGCGTAGCGAGCCAAAAAATAGGGTTTTTTAAGCTTTTTTGGTCAAAAAAGGTCAAAATTTGGGGAAGAAAGTCCACTTTTCACAAAATTGCCCCCCCCCTGGAAAAAAGTCCACTTTTTCAAAATCAGCACCCCCACATCAAATCCTGGCTATGGGCCTGATTGCAGTTCACTAAACATTTTATATTTAGTGATAATAGATAGTAGATTTTTGGGTGAGGTAGGTTTAATTTCCCACCACACATATAGATACAATTGCTCCAGTCCATATAACATCACATATTTTTGGTCCCACCTAGTTCGCTGTTTGTAAACGGAGCCGTCCACCTCCCCAGTTTTTGTTTGTTATGGAAAGTAGCTCACCAGAGGGCATTTGGTAAGAATTTTTTTCTTTGCACGTGAACAATAAGGCTAGAGCTGAAGGTTTGCTAACTGATTCTCAGTGTCAGGTGGAAACTTGCGAAATGGGTTTAAAATTGCTGCCTGTAGTCACAGTACTCCTGAGAAGCTTGCTGCATGTTAACGCTCTGCTTAAGGAATGTCTACTGTGCTCACAACAGGTCTCAAAATTGTTAAATTTAAGAATTATCATAAAAAAATCACTTTATTGTAACGTGGAATTTAAAAAAGAATGCAGACAGTGTCTTTGTCAGTCCCCTGAGCTTGCAGTAGACATGTTTAAAAACATAAGTTATGAAAATAAATTCAAAATGTGTAAGTTTGAACCAGTTGTCTGCAAGGTTTAAAAACAGGGGAAATGGATAATACAAAAGGGTTTGGTCAGGGGTAAAATTGTGTCTGGTTCTTGACTTTTTAAGGTACTTTTCTGTCTCCCTGTTTCCAAAAAAAAGAAAATTGTTGTGCAGGAGGAACATTTCTTATGGTTACAATGTATTATTGTTTTTTTTCCCTAAAAGTTACATTTTTTGCAGCACAAACTAAATTAGTAACATGGAGAAATTGATTTTTTTTAAAAAGTTTTATCCAGCTACATTTATTTTCGTGTTTTTCCCATTTAATACAAGCTTCTACCGCGAAAATAATAACATGCAAATATATTCCTTTTGTGTATGAGTAAGGAAACATAGAAGTGCAAATTTAAAAACAAGGGAAACAGTTCAAAATTGGCAGAGCGCAAAAAATTAATCACACGAAAATCCGGGACAAAAATGTCCACTTTGACAGTATTCAGTGAATCTTTTGTGGAGTTTTCCCAACAATCTTAAGCTTTGCCACCCCACTTGCCCCAGTCAATTTTGGGTCAAAAAATATTTTAAAAATCAGATTTTTGCCCCCCCCCCCACCACCAATACAATCGCTGAGATTATTCTGCTTTGCTAACCATCATACATTTTAGACAAACAAGTTGTAGACAGAATGACATGGTGAACATTGAAGATGCTTGCGGGGATATGTTCATCAGTGATACCAATTAGTCACTTTGTGACAAGATCTGCTCCCTGTACTGCACACTTGCTTATCACGTCTATCTCGTCCTTTCTACTCGCTGAAAATGTATACATTTAAAGAGAGTGCCTGGATTTTTTGCCCCTGCACCTGTATGAAGGGGATGTGGAGTTCACTGGTACACAATACCAACTTGCCAAGTATCTTTGCCATAATAGGGGACCAGGGGGAGTAGGTCTTGATTCTTCTGTTTTGTGGTATGTGTTTAGGTTGATTGAGGAAAAGGGCATATTGGAGGTTCTGTTATGATTTAGAAAAACTTTAAAGGAATATGTCATTAATTGTAAAGAAAAGGCAAGATGGCTGGGTTGATGTTTCAGCACATCCATTGTAATACTACAGATTTATTTTAAAAAGAACATCCTTTTAATATCACATTTTCATGTCGGCATAAGCTGCAGTTGCCGTACAAAGAATAAACAATACCAGCACATGTGAATTGATTGCGAGAGATTTGGTTTCTTGTTTCCCCCCATCATTTTAAGCAAAATGGACAGTCTCGACTAAATTCACTATACTGTATTGATTCGCAGGAAGCCGTTTAGTTCATGGACCGACTAGACGAGGTAAAGATTCTGACAACAGGTCAATTTCTTCCCAGGGAAGAAAGTCATCCAGGTTTTGCACATTAGAGAGTAAAATCTGAAATGAATGAAGTAATGTCCTCAGAACCTGACAGCATCAATTATCATTATCAAATTTCAAATTGCCAAATTGATTAGGGAATTGCATTATCAATATTCAAAGAAATTTTAGTCTCGAATTCTTGTTGAAGTTCATCTGATTGCATTAAAGGGCTCTTAATCCCAGCAAAAGTGTACACAAATTGAAATTAGTATAAAAAAGTGATGGATAAGTCAATAAAATTATCATTCTTTGCATTTTTTTTTTTCATATAGAACATTTAGCAAAAAACAAAGAAAGTGGCAGTGTTAATACATAAGGAAACTCCATACAAATCAATGTAGCTACAAGTGTCTGTATGGAGCTGGAGAAAACCTCCTGAAATCAACAAAAATGTTTGTTATTAGGTTGTTTTCAGTCTTATAACTTGCAGGGTATGTTAACACCGATTCTCTTCATCAATCTTGATGTCCAATGATTATCAAGATTTTCTGATATTTACTGAATCACCAGCAGCGCCTTACAAATATTACCCCTAATTGCAAGGGGTGGTCCTCCTAGTGTCTGTCTGGGCGTTCTCTTGATGAAATGTGTTGTGTCTAGGGTCAATAGCCTCGGCCATTAGGAACACGCCATCTACCTATAACACTTACAAGGTGATCTACGGTGAAAACATATTAAGCTATAACCAATACTAAGTTGAGGTTACATTTTGTGGTGTTGATGATGGCGGTGTGATTGAACATCAAAGATGCATTTAACTCTTGACTTAAAAGGATGACACAAACAGGGAGACAAGGTGCCACCAATCCATTAGGCTGCGATCACATAGAAGTATATGGTATACGGTATTCTCCTATAGTATACTCCTATATGAACTCAGCCTGATCGAATGAGCGTATTTCGTATAGCGAATACTGTATACTTCTATGTGATCGCAGCCTCAGAGATGAAATAAAAATCCTTAAATTCTAAATCAGGATTTTCACATCTGTTTCATCGGTTTCCCTATCTACATTTCCTTAAATGTGTAAATTTCCCTTTATTCATTCATTCATTCATTCATTCATGCATAGATACCCAACTCGTAGTATACCTGTGTGCGCTAACTGAGTATAGAGTACCGGTACGCATATTTTCCTACACACTACCAATTAACAACTCTAAGAGAATATGCAATTCCACTCAACGTCGGTATTTCTCCTTCATCTTTATAATGTGACAACAATAGAATGCGTTGGATTCGCAGCCGGGTTCTAATCGTTATATCCCTTAGGCCTTGTGATTCACACTGCTCCTCTCATCAGTATGCTCATCACAGGCTTGCTATACAAGCACAAATTGATACACTCACTGACAACGCTAAGATCTCAAACATTACCATCTCTAGACACAGTTCCTTTTAATACCTCAATGTGATTCTGCACTCATGATCTTTGGATGTGTTAGTACATAAACTCATGTCCAACAACTTGAGGTCAAATTTGAGTTTTGCTTGTCTAATGAGGGTCATTGAACTCTGCCAAAGCAATGAGATCGTTATCACTCATAGTGGTATGTTTTACTTCTTGACAGAAATTGGGAATATATTTTTTCCCGCAATTGAGCACTTTTATGGTATCATTATTATAAGATAATGTGTAAAACAAGGGCAAGTTACAAGTTGACTTAATTAAGGCATAGAAGAATGCTCAAGAAGATTTTCTGAATGGACTTTTTGATCCAGAAACAGACTGCTCACATCAAATCCACAATTAGATTAGATTATCATTAATTAAGGCTATCAAAATATACATTCCGGGAAACGTGCATCAATTTAGAAGCAGGTTGTATTCCTAGATATTATTATGATTACGATTCATTTGTGAGCTTTTTATTTATCGACCAAAAAGTTGTTTGGTTGTCCTCAACCACCTTGTAGGAGACTGAGTCGGACGGTCGGATTTTTGTTAAATATCATAGCCAAATTTAACTTAAGGTGCTGGAAGTGCTCTATGCATGTTTTAAACAGATTACAATGTAATTGAGTAGAGCACACTAATCAATATGCCTTTTGTTTGAGGTAAATCGGACATAGGGTTTTCAAAATATATCAATTTATATTTTCTTTGTATCTTATTGTTTTAATCAATAATCAATAAAGTTAATGAGCTAAAATGACTGGAGAAGCTCATTAATATGTAATTTTTGCCAATATTTTGGTACAAATCAATGCATAAATGTTCAGGGTACTTTTATTTTGCATACTTTTGCCTTGAAAGTGTTTCTAATATGTTCTTATGTATTATATAGTGAAGCCCCCCTCTAATTTGCTTATCTGCATAATTAATTAGCATTTATGCAAATTAGCTCATTACTTCAGCAAGTTACTTTTATAGATGTACATTGAAAATGATTCTGCCTTCATAGGTGTTAATGTTCCCTTTAAAATCCCCTCCATTCAAAGTCTTACTGGTGGAGAAAGTGCATATTCAATTATCGCATGGAATACGAGTACAGTTTTAGATAGTTACTTGAACTTTGAAGATAAGTGTTGCATCGTTGACGTCATAATATTCTTCCTTGATAGGTGCAGCAAGTGAATCAATGCTGACTGTCACTCAATGAACATAATTCTTCCTGAATACCAGCAATTTAGTATAAAAATAGGCGCATCCATACGAAGGGCTTAAGTGTGGTTCTCGAGCAAAAACTTGGGGAAATCCACCATGTGAACTGTCTCAAGGGTTCCAATCCTTAAAGTTTGCCCCCAAATTTATACCAAAAAATTGAGTGGCTTTCTCGATTTCCCTGAGCGATCCTCAAGTGCTACGGCCGTGTGAACGATACATTTTGCGATTCTCTAGTGCTGAGCTTAAACCATAATTATATTTAATATGGTTCAATATGGTGCAGCAATAGAGTTTCAAAGGTGAAGACATCAAGTATCGCAAGGATTCCAAACTTCCAGTTTAATCGTGTGGACACACACTCATGGGTTGACTTAGGAATTGCAATTCTTAAGCACACCAAACCTTCAGAATTCTGTGACCGTTTGAACATGACTAATGTGATGCGAGTGTGGGGAAGCGCGGAAGCTAGTCTAGTATAGGTGGGGTATAGGTGATGATGATGAAGAAGATGCTCGCTTCTTTTCAACACCTCTTATGTATTAGAGGCCAGTGAAGGATTGGCGGGTCTTATTTATGACATGTTTGATGAAATTTGGTGGATTTACAAAATGTTTCTAACTACTCCGGTAAAAAATGTTCAGTGATTGTGATGAAAATATGTGAATCAATCAAGCAAAATCTGATAAAGTTAGGAAAATTCAATTTTGAAAGTTTGGCAAGGTGAGAAAGAATGTTTGGGCTGCAGCTCTATGTAATGCTACCATAGTGTGACCTACATTTTGTATGGACAAGGTTTACTTGAAAATGATGGTATTAAAAAATATTTTTTAGTAAAAAGATATTTGATAAACCTGTACCACCTGAAAAACAAAAATGCACCATTTTTAAAATCAAAATTATTCATGGTTGTAAAAATGCAAATCTATTGTGTGTGTGGTACACTGAATTTGTGAATTTTTATTGGTGGGGACTCAGTATAATATTGGGATAATGTCTCTCACAAAGTGCATTGGGCCTCGGTACGCTTCACACATTATAACATTGACAACAACTCAAGATACTCCATAGAAGCATCAGTCTTATTTTACCCGACATGTTAAGGCGGGACGGAAGGGAGCATGACCTAGCCTTGACCTTTTTACAAATTAAGCGTACTTGCTTGGATACTTCTATGATTCTGATGTTTTCCGGTAGTTGGTTCCAGTACACATACATATTGGAGCTAATTAAACAAATTGAATCTGTCCAGAAGAGGGGCAGCACATTTTGTCAGAAATGATTATAACAGAGAAAGCATGATCTCAACAGTGGATTGGGACTCGCTGATGCAAAGGAGAAATAACAAGGGTTAACATGATGCACATGATCTCTAGTAGATGGGTTGCCATCCCGGAAGAAACATTTTTACAGTTACTCAGGCCCATAGGCAATTTCTTTCTTTTGTAGGGGGTGCAACTTTTGAAAAAGTGGACCTTTTTTTTTAGAGAGGGGTGATTTTGTGAAAAGTGGACCTTCTTTGACCTTTTTTGACCAAAAAACATAAAAACATATATTTTTTGCTCACTACACTCGCAAATTGGGATTTTGGGGGATGTAGGGGGTGCAACTTTTGAAAAAGTGGACCTTTTTTTCCAGAGAGGGTGATTTTGTGAAAAGTGGACCTTGTTCTTTTACCTTTTTTGACCAAAAAACATTTTTTTTTGCTCACTACACTCAAAAATTGGGATTGGGGGACTGTTTAAAAAACTTTTACAAATTTAGGGTGTGTGTGGCCATACCCCTGCCCCCTCCCCCGCAAGGGCCTGTCTACAGCCATAAACCGCATTACCAAACATCACATCGAAGAACACCAATGCCCAATTGGTAGAAACTAATACTGAATGCAATCTTTCTTCCCAACTACATAAATAAAATTGGAAAAAAAATTTAAAAATAAATTTGCCAATAGAAATCTGTGAAGAGAAAAAATGCTGCAAATTGATCGCAGGCTAATTTTGGTATTCCAAACACTCTAAGCATCAAATGTCAAAAATCACACCCACACTTCCCACCCACACAAATGCGCAATATACCACAAGAAACTTGAGTGCCGTTAAATCAGCTGCTGTACACATTATTGTTTCTAAAAGAGAATAAAACAGGCAAAAGGATGGCCAAGTAAAACAAGTGTGCTCTATAATAGTGGGGGATACCGGGAGGGGTGGTTGGCTGTATGGCTGAATAAAAGAATAGTTTGCTGACAGTGGCGGTGCCAAGAATTTGGGGGGGCATTGGGGCAAAATGAATTTCTGGGAGGGCAAAATCGACCAATTTTGCGCAAAATTGTAGCAAAAAGTGGACATTTACGTGATTTTTGGGTTTTTGCCTCAAAAGTGGCGGGGGGGGCAAGAAAATGCAAATGCCCCCCCCCAGCACCGCCACTGTTTACTGAACATCAATCCTTTATTTACATTCAATGATAAACTGTTAATAATATAATGTGATGCATTCAGACAAAATGAGTTGTTTGATAATATCAAAATAATTTTTTTTAATTTCATTGTATGGAACCATGTCAGAGCTTTATTGTACTGAAAATCCCATAGCAATTGGACATTTGAATACAGAGATATGGCCTTTTTAGTGTTGTCCAAAACAATAAAATACAAAGGAAGTGGAATTCTATTATTAGCTATATCTCAAAATCAATATTTGCGACAAATGTCTCATCTACCTTGATCGTATCAAATATGCAGTAATTAATGTTTTCAAATTCATAGAAGTGCCAAAATATTAAAGCACAAATTTCATTTCAGAATTAAGAATTTTAGCAACAAACAAAATACACACACACACACAAAATAAAATGGTTTCGGTCCTATTTTGTACAGTAAAACTTTTCTGCATTTTAAAAAAAATTGGGTCGGTCATCGCTTAAGGCGACACAACAATATTTATGTAGCCTAACAGATGGACACATTTGCCTCCAAAAATGGACCATTCCAGTTGAAAATCATACTCCCCCTATGGAAGACATGACCTTAATCTCCCACAAAGGGAGTGTATATTTCAAATGGATTCACCTATTCAGGTAGCTCCATTTGAAATTCACACTCCCAATTTTAAAGATTAAGATCATGTCTTCCATAGGGGGTGTATGGATTTCAACTGGAACAGCCCAATGCCCATTGTCTGTCATCATTATCATCCTATTATCATGTGACTTGTCATGTGACAAGTCCAATTAGTATCAGTCTTTTTGGTACCCCCTTGAGGTGATGCAATACCTATATTTAGTCTAGAAATGCAGAACACCTTGCCTTCCCTCCGTGACGGTATAACGCATTACACTTTGGTGAAGACGTCCATGTACATAAAGCCTGCAGTCATAATAGTGTTTTACAACATATTACGTGTATGGAATGCTAATAGACATAGAAATCTATTTGTGATTGATGCAATTGATACCGCTACATGTGGCTGTAATACAAGACTATTGAGGAGATTTTCATTTCTTGGAGTGGTTAGAATTACATATATTTTTATAGGAATATGATAAATGCTAGAAAGTGATTGTGATGAGATTTTCAGATTCTGTTATGAATATGGATTGGTCAGAAACTTTTTGGGCCTTATAATTATAGAGATCTCACAGCCCTCCCTGTATGAAAAATGATAATTTTAGGCTGAAATATCGGTATTGTTCGTCACCACAAATCCCTCATATTCTGACATGTTCTATTAAGGTATGAAACATGTAACTTGTTTAAGTAATGAGATGCTGATCAAACTGTACATCTTACTTATAGTGCCAAACATTCTCAACCACCAGGACACGCGTCTTTAACCTCAATATGCTTATACATTCATAGAATGACCTCTGAATGTATGGGAACAAAAACCTCATACTTCATTACTTAATGGTCAGCTACTGAGCTATGATTATTGAATGGGGGTCATTGAACCGTGCCATCGGGAACATGGTCATTTTGGTGCATTAAGTTGCGTTCACACGGCTATAGAATTCTTGAGGATCGGCGTGCTCAAGTATTGCGATTCCTAACTCAATCCCTGAGGTGTGTGTCAACACGACTCCATTGAAGTCTGGAATCCTCAAGTTCGCAATGTCGATATCGTTATCTGGACGCTTACTGTGACCCATCTAGTGGTGCACCGAATTCAGCCATATTAAACATATTTAAACCAAGGTCATAGCTCAGCACTCGAGAATCCCAAAATGTATCGTTCACATGGCAATATCGCTCAAGCATCACTGTGAGAAATCCTAAATTTGGGGGCACACTTAGGGATTGGAATCCAAGAGTCAAGACTATTCACACGGCAGATTTCCCAAGTTTTTGCTCGAGAATCGCTTTGCTTAAGCAAAAAGCCCTCAGTGTGTGCTAGCATAGTGAAGTGTTCATTAGCAAATTGTTTTGATTGATTTAATAGAGTCACTAGTCACTTTGATGCAGACTACGTTGATTAAACTGAACAAGTTGTACCGGTGTTAATTTCATTTGGTTAATAACATGAACATAGAAATTAATTTGGGCTATTGGATTGTTGTGTCTATTTCTTGAAGCACTTTGGATCATTTATTTTATTCCTTGTTATAGCTATCAAGTGATGACAGATTTAAAAGAAACTGTCCTGCTTCTTGATAAAAATTGGACGTTTTGTGAAAATCACATATGATTCGAGAGACTCCTTAATAACTTCTTAAATTAATTCAACTGAGATTGGTGTCAGTGTTGTCTCATATCCCTGCTAATAGCTACTGGCTGGCCAAAATGATGGTTAAACAAAAAACAAATTGTGCGTTTGTAAAATGCGCACATCAAGCTGACCTTAATTTGAATGAACTCTTGACCAGTAGCGGTATTTCTTACTGGGCACTCTAGTTATTTCAGCCTTAAACTGTGTGTTGGTTTACTTAATTTGTCGATAAATTTAAGGAGAGTAGTGCCCATTTGCTGCGGAGGAATATTGATAGCATGGTGGCAATAAAACGGTGTGATTTTACAGCATCCAGTAGATATCCAATTGATTTGTAGCTAGAAGTGAGCATCGATTGCCGACTGATGTGCTGTGCTACCTACTTGAGCCTCTGAGACTGATGTGCCGTACTACCCACTGTAGCCGGCTGGCCTCATCTTGGGTTCCTCTAGATGTGGTGAAAAGATGTATCTACTATAGGATGTATCTACTATATAAACAGGTTTTCTTTTTAACTTGGAAAATGTTGTAATGTACAAAGATATTAAAACAATGTTACTGTCTTTTGGCGCAGGTGTCAACTGCAGATGACTAGTTTTAATTCTTTTTTTATTAAAAAAAATCAGTATTAGACATTTAATGATCATATTTGGAATCAGCATGTAAAATGCATTAAAATGAGTACAAACAAGTCTAGTATTTAGCTCAGTGATTCTTAAGATAACTCTTGATATTTTGAGAAAATATCTTGTAACTTTTACTTTGTATGTTGAAGCCTATGGCTAGCACACAGAGCATTAAATGTATGGCATATACTTAGGCAAAAGAAAGTTTCTTCCTCTTAACACCTTTACAGTTGACATACTTATACCATGTGAAATATCAACCAATTCTAGGGCAGAAGGAAGTAAATTGTTAGTGATATAATGGCAGATACAACCTTTTTCCATAGTAGGGCCATTACTACCCACTATAGCCCCATGTTCTTGTTCCTCCACCCAGATACAGCCTTTTACCATAGTAGGGCCATTACTACCCACTATAGCCCCATGTTCTTGTTCCTCCACCCAGATACAGCCTTTTACCATAGTAGGGCCATTACTACCCACTATAGCCCCATGTTCTTGTTCCTCCACCCAGATACAGCCTTTTACCATAGTAGGGCCATTACTACCCACTATAGCCCCATGTTCTTGTTCCTCCACCCAGATACAGCCTTTTACCATAGTAGGGCCATTACTACCCACTATAGCCCCATGTTCTTGTTCCTCCTCCCAGATACAGCCTTTTACCATAGTAGGGCCATTACTACCCACTATAGCCCCCCCGTTCTTGTTCCTCCACCCTGATGGAGCCAGGCAAAAGTATTTCTAATTTGTTGTGAGGGGAGAGAAAATTGAAATTCACATCACTATAGCTTTTGAATACGCTCAGACAGGTTGCATTTTTCAAAAAAAATTGTGAAAGTGAAAACTTTTCACTATTTTTTATTTTCACACTGTTTAGTTGATGCAAAATTATGTATTTTCAAATTTATTATTAAGGTGCTTGAACCACTTATAAAACCCATAACTCTTCTAAAGCATAATATGGTTGCATATATGTTCAAACGTGAAAAAATAATCATGTGAAAATTTCAGATTACGGTTGGAGAGAAAGGCAACACAGAGGAAAAGGGGAAACTTGACAAGTAAATGCTTGTTAGTATCAGTAATTTTAATGTTGAAAACCGAAGTGTACTTGATTTTAATGCTCTGTGTGCTAGCCATAGGCTTCAACATAAAAACTCACAAAGTTTTGAGATATTTTCTTAAAATATCAAGAGCTATCCTAAGAACTACTGAACCAATACTAGGCTTGTTTGTACTCATTTTAGTAGTGCATTTTGCATGCTGATTCCAAATATGGTAATGTAAATTTACAAGTCGGAAATTTTTCAATTAAAAAAAAACAAAAACTTGTCATCTGCAGTCGTAAGTAAAAAACACAGTAGCAGAAAACAAAGTTCTTTACAAAAAAAATGAAGAATTCCTGTCTCGGCATGTATTTATGTAGTTTACCTCTATAGAAAATATAAGAAAGCAAATGTTAAGATGTTTCTGAAGTTGGCATTTTTGCTTCAATTTATACATGATTTTAGAAGAAGTAGAAACATACAAAACATTTGACGAAAATATGATACGGCAAGTGTACTTGAAATTTCAAGACTCGTATTTATATCAAACATAAATGTATGAGTCGTTGTCCTATTGGTGGGAGCTTGAACAAGTGCAGGTTATGATATCAATTGATCAAAACATGCTTCATCTTTATCTGGTGACATTCACACCTGGAATTCTGTCAGTCGGTATTGTTCCATCTATTGCACTTACCCACTTCTCACGTCTGTCAAAGGGAACACCCTATAGATATGTACAGGGCCTTTCAGGTCCAGTTATTTTCTCAGCACAGAAAATATCAATTAGCCTTTTCTTTGGTGATTATTGGAAGTTGATTTCCCTGATAAGAAAGAGAACTTTTGGAATTGTTTCAAGAAGTATTTATGTTATGGCAATAATGGCATGTTTTGTGATTTTCCCCATTGAGTACAACAGTAAGCGTCCCCTCCGTGTCAGAGGGTGGGAGATGGAAGAGCCAAATCCTGGCAAAAACAACCAATGGGAAGAAGCAATATCTATCGCAAGTGATGTCATTTCGACCAATCGAATCAAAGAGCTATTCACATCTGACTGTATAGAGGTTATCCACTTCACCCATGTGTGACTTCTAATAAAAGGCGCTGATTCCCATAGTATTCCTCATTCAAACCAATTCAATGCACGACCTCGGAGTTACCTGCATGACTTTGGCGGGCTATTTTGAAACAGTCATGGTTGCACATGCAGTTACTCCTTTTGAAAGTCCTAAACAAGGTATAGCAGTCGTTGATAGGATATGCAGCTTATAGAACATGGATAACCTCTATAATGGAATCTTTTATTTAAGAGTTTCTATTTTGAATGGAGTCCTAAAGAAGTGGGTCGCTAACCATCTGTTTGTGTTGTTTTGATATGATGTATCATTATGTTATAGGCTGATTGCATGTTATGTTTAAGCCATCATAATCAGAGTTACATTTTATTGGAAGTAGCAAGTCACATATGGGTTGGCGATATAGGAGGCTATTAGTACTCCGACCAATTATTATTTTCAAGCTGTATCTTTAATTATGAGATGATGATGATTTGTTGTTGGTGTATAAGGTGCAAATAAGAAAATAGCCACACCGGTCTCCAGAGTAGATGATTCTGGTATTTGGTTATCGCTACTCAAACATGGTTATGTTTGGAAATAATGAACAATACATGCCATAGAGAGAGAAATTTCATTTGTTCATCCTGAGAGCTCAACACCAGGAACTTGCAGAAGACAATTCGCAGTGTCTTTGCTGCAAGTCATCATTTCTGTCAAACTAAATACATTTAAAATTTTTTTAAATATGCTGAATGAAGATGCCGCATTGGGCTATTCCAGAAATTAATGGCACCCCCCCCCCCTAAAGAAGACATGTAAGTTTGTACCATAATACCGTAGATGCAAATTTTTGCCAATGAATTTTTGGGAATTCCCAAGCCTGAAACAAAAAGGTGTCTTTTTATTTCAGGCTTGGGAATTCCCATGTATTCTTTAGGGTTGTGAAAATAATGACCATTTTTTTTTGGGGGGGAATTCCCAGAGCAAAAAATGGTGAACATGTTTGGGATAGCCCAATGGTTTAACAAATTATGTTGCTGTTCAACACAGACTCTGAAAAGATGACATTTTATTTAGCAAATGTCGAAATGACAGAGTCCAATATCAGCCTACACTGCACATTTTATTTGTTAAATTACATCTCAATAACAACTAAGATATTTTTGCTTTAATTGTAGATCCTCCGCAACTCTATGACTCTTCAATTTACATGAGATTTTCATAAATCTATTGGAAGCTTTGGATTTTAACCTTGGCCTTCTTGTGCACCCATGTATGGGGTTGTTAATTACAACCACGCCTGAACCAAAACAACACACCATTCCAAACGTGCACAAGAAGAAACTCGTCGTCTATGAGTCTCGTGCACAAACTTGTATAATATCCATAGTTGCGATGATCATCCGTATTTATACAGACGCCGTGTATGAATGTTATTGCAACTGATCATGTTCTCGTGGGTTTGATTACCTTAGTAAATCAGGCTGAATATCCTAGAAATAATAGCCAGCAATGGGGCCAACCTTAGCTAGATGTAAATTGCCTAAGAGCAAACCTGCGTTTGAATGAAGTAAAGACATGCATTTATCATATAGAAGAGATGTATCTTTTTGCTAGGGGTGATATGTGGAAATAAGAACTAGGCCACTAATTAGTTGTTCTGTGTTGTGCTTTTGTCTATAATCCATATTTGAATTACAATGTCATGGCAGGGTTAACACTCCATGCAGATGCCGACTGCAGATGACAAGTGCTTTTTATCAATTTCAGAATTGTAAATTGTCATGACCATATTAGGAATCAGCATGAAAAAATATATTAAAATGAGTACAACCAAGCTTCTTATTGGTTTAGTGATTCTTAAAATAGCTCTTGATATTATGAGAAAAAAACTTTTTATGTTGAAGCCTATGGCTAGCATGCAGAGCATTAATAGTACAAAGATATTTATGAGTTGCTGTCTACTGAAGATAGCATACAGAGCATTAATAGTACAAAGGTATTTATGAGTTGCTATCTACTGAAGATAGCATGCAGAGCATTAATGGTACAAAGGTATTTATGAGTTGCTGTCTACTGAAGATAGCATGCAGAGCATTAATAGTACAAAGGTATTTATGAGTTGCTGTCTACTGAAGATAGCATGCAGAGCATTAATAGTACAAAGGTATTTATGAGTTGCTGTCTACTGACGATAGCATGCAAAGCATTCATAGTACAAAGGTATTTATGAGTTGCTGTCTACTGAAGATAGCATGCAGAGCATTAATAGTACAAAGGTATTTATGAGTTGCTGTCTACTGAAGATAGCATACAGAGCATTAATAGTACAAAGGTATTTATGAGTTGCTGTCTACTGAAGATAGCATGCAGAGCATTAATAGTACAAAGGTATTTATGAGTTGCTGTCTACTGACGATAGCATGCTGAGCATTAATAGTACAAAGGTATTTATGAGTTGCTGTCTACTGAAGATAGCATGCTGAGCATTAATAGTATTTATGAGTTGCTGTCTACTGAAGATAGCATGCAGAGCATTAATAGTACAAAGGTATTTATGAGTTGCTGTCTACTGAAGATAGCATGCTGAGCATTAATAGTATTTATGAGTTGCAGTCAACTGAAGATAGCATGCAGAGCATTAATAGTACAAAGGTATTTATGAGTTGCTGTCTACTGAAGATAGCATACCAGAGCATTAATAGTACAAAGGTATTTATGAGTTGCTGTCTACTGAAGATAGCATACCAGAGCATTAATAGTACAAAGGTATTTATGAGTTGCTGTCTACTGAAGATGGCATGCAGAGTATTAATAGTACAAAGGTATTTATGAGTTGCTGTCTACTGAAGATAGCATGCAGAGCATTAATAGTACAAAGGTATTTATGAGTTGCTGTCTACTGAAGATAGCATACAGAGCATTAATAGTACAAAGGTATTTATGAGTTGCTGTCTACTGAAGATAGCATGCAGAGCATTAATAGTACAAAGGTATTTATGAGTTGCTGTCTACTGACGATAGCATGCTGAGCATTAATAGTACAAAGGTATTTATGAGTTGCTGTCTACTGAAGATAGCATGCTGAGCATTAATAGTATTTATGAGTTGCTGTCTACTGAAGATAGCATGCAGAGCATTAATAGTACAAAGGTATTTATGAGTTGCTGTCTACTGAAGATAGCATGCTGAGCATTAATAGTATTTATGAGTTGCAGTCAACTGAAGATAGCATGCAGAGCATTAATAGTACAAAGGTATTTATGAGTTGCTGTCTACTGAAGATAGCATACCAGAGCATTAATAGTACAAAGGTATTTATGAGTTGCTGTCTACTGAAGATAGCATACCAGAGCATTAATAGTACAAAGGTATTTATGAGTTGCTGTCTACTGAAGATAGCATGCAGAGTATTAATAGTACAAAGGTATTTATGAGTTGCTGTCTACTGAAGATAGCATGCAGAGCATTAATAGTACAAAGGTATTTATGAGTTGCTGTTTACTGAAGATAGCATGCAGAGCATTAATAGTACAAAGGTATTTATGAGTTGCTGTCTACTGAAGATAGCATACAGAGCATTAATAGTACAAAGGTATTTATGAGTTGCTGTCTACTGAAGATAGCATGCAGAGCATTAATAGTACAAAGGTATTTATGAGTTGCTGTCTACTGAAGATAGCATGCTGAGCATTAATAGTACAAAGGTATTTATGAGTTGCTGTCTACTGAAGATAGTATGCAGAGCATTAATAGTACAAAGGTATTTATGAGTTGCTGTCTACTGAAGATAGCATGCAGAGCATTAATAGTACAAAGGTATTTATGAGTTGCTGTCTACTGAAGATAGCATACAGAGCATTAATAGTACAAAGGTATTTATGAGTTGCTGTCTACTGAAGATAGCATACAGAGCATTAATAGTACAAAGGTATTTATGAGTTGCTGTCTACTGAAGATAGCATGCTGAGCATTAATAGTACAAAAGTATTTATGAGTTGCTGTCTACTGAAGATAGCATGCAGAGCATTAATAGTACAAAGGTATTTATGAGTTGCTGTCTACTGAAGATAGCATGCTGAGCATTAATAGTACAAAGGTATTTATGAGTTGCTGTCTACTGAAGATAGCATACAGAGCATTAATAGTACAAAGGTATTTATGAGTTGCTGTCTACTGAAGATAGCATGCAGAGCATTAATAGTACAAAGGTATTTATGAGTTGCTGTCTACTGAAGATAGCATACAGTGCATTAATAGCACAAAGGTATTTATGAGTTGCTGTCTACTGAAGATAGCATGCTGAGCATTAATAGTACAAAGGTATTTATGAGTTGCTGTCTACTGAAGATAGCATGCAGAGCATTAATAGTACAAAGGTATTTATGAGTTGCTGTCTACTGAAGATAGCATGCTGAGCATTAATAGTATTTATGAGTTGCAGTCAACTGAAGATAGCATGCTGAGCATTAATAGTACAAAGGTATTTATGAGTTGCTGTCTACTGAAGATAGCATGCAGAGCATTAATAGTACAAAGGTATTTATGAGTTGCTGTCTACTGAAGATAGCATACAGAGCATTAATAGTACAAAGGTATTTATGAGTTGCTGTCTACTGAAGATAGCATGCAGAGTATTAATAGTACAAAGGTATTTATGAGTTGCTGTCTACTGACGATAGCATGCTGAGCATTAATAGTACAAAGGTATTTATGAGTTGCTGTCTACTGAAGATAGCATGCAGAGCATTAATAGTACAAAGGTATTTATGAGTTGCTGTCTACTGAAGATAGCATGCAGAGTATTAATAGTACAAAGGTATTTATGAGTTGCTGTCTACTGACGATAGCATGCTGAGCATTAATAGTACAAAGGTATTTATGAGTTGCTGTCTACTGAAGATAGCATGCTGAGCATTAATAGTACAAAGGTATTTATGAGTTGCTGTCTACTGAAGATAGCATGCAGAGCATTAATAGTACAAAGGTATTTATGAGTTGCTGTCTACTGAAGATAGCATGCAAAGCATTCATAGTACAAAGGTATTTATGAGTTGCTGTCTACTGAAGATAGCATACAGAGCATTCATAGTACAAAGGTATTTATGAGTTGCTGTCAACTGAAGATAGCATACAGAGCATTAATAGTACAAAGGTATTTATGAGTTGCTGTCTACTGAAGATAGCATACAGAGCATTAATAGTACAAAGGTATTTATGAGTTGCTGTTTACTGAAGATAGCAGTTGCTCAAGGTTTAGATGATGTAAAATAGAATTTGGGCTATTTTAAGAACAAATTGAGATGTCATCTTGAAAATGTTAAAAAATGTAATGATTAAATAAACTACATTGCAAATAAATTTATTACTTGAATTGGTGTTTGGTCGTTTTACATTTGTATCATTCCATCATATCAGGTTTCAATAATATGCCATTTCTGATATTTCAAAAAGCAGATCAAGAAACCAGATTGAGTTTCTAGTTTGTTGAAAAACAAAAAGCATTGGAAATGATTTGTGAATTCCATTTTCCATTGGCCTAATTTCAGAGAAGTTACCTAATACATGTTTGTGGTAGGTAGAGAGAGAATCAGAATTGATGTAATATGTGACCATCCACCCTGAAGTGGTAGTTAAGTCGGCTCTAGATCATTTTCTGTTTATTGCAAATTTTGAAAGAATGCATTTTCAGCTCTAAAATGACACCTCAACCAACTTAATCGGACAGCTGGAAGTGAAGTTATGGTTCATCAAAGGTCAAATTCCTAATATATTTTACATAGAAATCCACATACTTTTTTTGATTGTATCTTAAAATGGAAAATGCCGACTTTCCGACCAGTCTGTGGTGGATGGGCACATATGTACACCAGCTATTATTGCTGACTCAGTGAAATTGAGATGGTGTAGCACACACTGATCGGATTATAATCACAAATCCTCTCGGTGCTAGCTGCTGATGTATTCATAGGTTTTATCCTGGGACTTGGCTAATTTATAAAAGAGATAATAAGTGGCTAATGATTCTAGCATCCAAACAGATCCTTTGTCGACAGTGTGTCTGACATATACACAGTATTAATGTGCAGGATCTTTATCAGAGAATTAAATCAACTTCAGGGATAATTAGAGTTACAAGATGTGGGCACCTGTTTGCAATGGTAAATAGAGTTATGATTTTGCAATGGAAAATACAACAGAAGCTCTACTAAAGATATATATAGCAATGTATACAATAGTAAGAACTGTGTACTGAAGATAGTGCATAATATAAATCTTGCTGTCTTCTGAAGATAGCCGATGAAGGCACTAAATACAGTAGACCGTGCTGTCTTCTGAACTATGCAACAAAGAGTACACTCTTATCTTACTGATTATTGCTGTAAAGGAAATACATTTTAATACATTTTTGTCATCTGAGGGAAGCGGGACGATTGGGCCCTTAAAACCGGTTTAACCCGCCAGAGTCTGGTCCTAAGTCCAGAGACCTCAGAGAATTGATTGATGCCTACCCAAGACAAGGAGATATGCAGTTCAAGAAATACTTCCCAAGACACCTTCAAAGAGGCATTATAAATGGAGTGCTAATCTGTATAAGGGTGAAATAAGGCTCTGGAGGTGACTGCGCTGGTGCTCTACCAATGAATTACCATGATTACTTCTCTACTTACAATGCTATCTTCTGAAGATAACACTTAATTCAGCAGAAGCTACTATCTACTGAAGATAGCACTACAAGCCACAAGAGTTGCTCTGTTGTCACAGCAGGTGTTACTATCTCAAGAACCACTGATCCAATACTAGGCTTGTTTGTACTAATTTTAATGCATTTTGCATGCTGATTCCAAATATGGTCACGAAATTTTTTTGAATTAAAAATAATTGAAACTTGTCATCTGCAGTCGACACCCGCGTCAAGTAACATGGGTTCACAATATTTTCATGATGATAGTGACGTTATTTTCTTATGTGTGGCTTTTACAGGAAGTTCTTAATTTGTCTGTGAAAATGATAAGCTGGTTGCTACTGAAGATGACAGTATGTGCATTTTGTTCCTTTCTACTGAAGACAGCACTTGATACAAAATGCTGCTATCTACTGAAGATATCACATCATACAACATGTTGCTATCTTCTGAAGATAGCACTAAATGTAAATACAACAAAAAATGTTGTATACTGAAGATTAAGACTATGGAAGATCACACCTACCGACTAGTAGCCCAAAATACCAACCAATGCTAGCTATCTACTGATGATAGCACAACTGAAGTTAAGGCCATCTAAAGACAGTAAAAGAATTTTAAGTCAAATTTGTATTGGATGATATGAAATCGTTGATTTGATCTTAACCTTTTTTGGTACTCGGGTGTTCTATTATGATAATTATGCTATGTTTGTTGTGTGCTGTATGCATACATTAGGTTAACCCTCCACGCAGGTATTGACTGCATATGACAAGCCTGAACTTTCTTTAATTCAAAAATTTTTAAATTTTCATGACCATATTTGGAATCAACATGAAAAATTCATTAGAATGAGTACAAACAAGCCTAGTTAGAATGAGTACAAACAAGCCTTATCAGGCCTCGGCTTTGTGATGTACCTACCTTCATCAAATCTTGTTAATACACAATAATTGTATATAATAATGCTATAATGTTTGTAATGAGATTGATGAAAAATAAAGATTGATTGATTGATTGATTGTATTGGTTCTGTGGTTCTCAAGATACCTTTTGATATTTTGAGAAAATATCTCAAACTTTTGACTTTTTATGTTGATGCCTATGGCTAGCACACAGAGCATTAACAGCTCCTCGTCTTACCGCATGGTCTGTTAAATACATCAAGCTTCTTGTAAATAAAACCAGAGTGCATGTTTACCACCCCGCACTTCCTATGCCAGCATATATATATAATCGTCCTGTGTTGTTGTATTATGAATAAAAGCACATAACATGTGCATTTCTCATTATTAGAAGTCATTTAAAGGCTACTTAAGTTGAAAGATAAGTTGAATAAGTTTTGGTGAACGTGGTATAGTAGGGAGGTTTCTGGGAAAAGTCATAATCAAAGAGGAAGTGGGTGGGAGTTACATTTATTTTGAGATTGTGTTGCCTTTTAAATTGAATACTAGGCTGGGGATTTTTAAATCAATTATTTTTAATGTATTGTAAATAGTGACTGTAATAGGTAAAGCATTTGTTGTATAGAATCCCACTATTAAACATTGCTGTGCATTTTAAGTGGAGAAAGATGTGTTTTTATCAGTTGTTTCACTTGTTATAGTTTCAGCTAATAATCACCTATAAAGATGCATCTATTCTAAAAACCACCTATCAGTTGAAAACATTGCTAAAAAATCTATTGCTTAGAAAAACAATTGAGTATTTTTTATAAAAGCAAAACTGATACTTCAATTACTGTGTATTTAAATATCGAGTATTATATTTATTTATTTTTAAATTTAATTTTTAATTTTTGATTAATCAAAATATCTCCAATCCTGATCCATACTTGGTCAAAATAAGACACATTTTTGACACATAGTATATATTCCTGCGATAAATCAAAGTATTACCACCAACGCAACAAGAGGCTAGCAGGAAATTATCAGTAATGCAATATTAAAAGTAATCTGTTTTGTGTATGTGTTGGGTATTATGCAAAATATATTTGCTATTTTGAGGTGTGTGTTGCATGAAGTGGGATGACATTGAATAAATCATTTTTGTTTGTCTTACAGGCAAAAATGTATTTATTGCTTTGCATGCATAGGCTTCAACAAAAAGTCAAAAGTTTGAAGATACTTCCTCAAAATCAAGAGTTATCTTATGAACCACTGAACAAATACTAAGCTTATTTGTACTCATTTTAATGCATTTTTCATGCTGATTCCAAATATGGTCATGAAAATTTAAAATTTTAAAATTTTTGAATTAAAAAAAAATTGATTGTCATCTGCAGTTGACACCCACGTGGAGAGATACATTTCACATTTTGCTGTTTTCCAGGAATGGGCCTCAAATTGAAAATTCACATTAAGGTAATTGAGTGGTAGAGGATAGCTTTATTGTTGCAACATCAATGTGACAATGTTTTTAAAAGAGATGAATATGATGATCAAGGCTATTCTCACAATGTTTTTAAATATGGATCACATCTGGAGCAGTTGAATCCAGATCAGTGCAGAAAATGGGTGATTGTTACAGTGAAAGTGGACTAAACAGGTCCAAGTCCAGATGTGGATTAGGAAGCATGGTGTGAACATGTGAATGGCATTGAGACCAGTTTAGATGGTGGATCACACTAACCATGAAATAATACTGAGCTGTGTTAAGTAGATTTGTTCTCACTTATGTTTCAAGGTTAAGCTTAATAATTAAACGTGATATCGTCTACGTCCTCATCAAGTGCTACATCTCTGCTTAGGCAAGATGAAAGTATCGATGCAAAAATGAGAGAGAGGAAATTTCAGGATGCGTAAAATGCAAATGGGTCATGTAAGCAGACACTGTCAGACATCAAACGTGCCGTTGGATCATATCGGCACATTTTTTAAACTCATCGCGTAAGTTGACTTGATAGTCAAATCTATATGTGATTGGGTTTCTCTAATAATGACACCAATTTGCTTTTGATGTTAGATATGTAGAAATTATGTGTTAGCCCTTAATTTAAGAAGATACATTATTGTGTGCCTGGGTAATTGTACTTTAGTGGCACTGGTGTGAAGTAAAATTATACAAATGTTGTAAAGTCTTTTGACCCTTGTAAACAAAATGCTTTTATAAATGAGAGGCAAAGGAAATGTTAATTTCAATATAAATCAGGAAAGCTTTATAGAAGGGAGATGAAGTAAAGTATGGAGAATATTGTGGAAAATAAACTTTGGAAATATCTGCAACATTTTTCTTCCAATTAATAAAGTACCAAAACTATTTTCTTTGCTTTCTCCTTCTTTAGAGTCCATTAGAGACCAAACTTATGATCAGTTAAAATGTTGTGTGAACAATTTTAATTTTGGAGGAAATTGAAACAAAAAGTCAATCAAAATCAGAATAAAACATATTGCACATTTTTGTGAGAAATGTGCAGTTAGTATCATACAAATATTCTTTTTCAAGTCAAAATTAAAATCCTTAAATAAACCATGCAATCTTTGAGTGCGATATGAATTTATATTTCTTCTTGTTTACTTAGAACAGGAAGTTTGCATGAATGGAAATAGTATTCCTCAAAAGATACCAATATATTTATTTATGAATTTCCCAATTTCTAAGAATAGTCTATTAACTGTCACTTTCCTGTATATAGTTGTTTCCTGACCCTCTTTTTACATTTTCAAGCTTTATGAACAGCAACAAAATTGTTTGTTTCTTTCATTGTCGTTCACATTTGTATTGCTTAAGGGCACGGATACATTTGCACAGTATTTTTTGTGGGACATGAGAGCACATCAGACTTATCAAATTGCATTCTGAATACGAAGAATGTCTTTCTGATATCAAATAATTTTGATTTATTTTTTTTGTGTCTTTTTTGGGAAAAAATGTATATCTTCAATACGAAAGGTCAAAATTTTCAAATGATTGTCTGCATTTCCTCCCAGCTATATTCACTTTAAGTACATATCAGTAGATTTAAACATTTTACTTAGAGGACTGTTAAATATGAAAAATTAAAAAATTAGAATTACACTTGATATCAGAAAGACATTCCTCGTATTCAGAATGCAATTCGATATGTCTAATGTGCTCTCATGTCCCACAAAAAATACTGTGCAAACATTGCTATCAGATAAGAAAACAAAGGAAAAGAAGATCTGGTAAACATGGTAAAGGAAGTGAGAAAGAAAATGTGTGGTACAGAAATGTTCAGAGTATCTAAAAGTGCTTTTAAAATTTTATTTTGTTAATTACAATTATAAATATTATTTGATATAAGATGATGAGATTGATATATAACACGCCTTGCAAACCAGTATTCACACCATCTGGTAGAAAACCAGGCTTTTTCGGTGCAAAATGAAAGCTTAATTTCACATTTTTATAATTTATGTGTTCTTTAATCCGACATGATTAAATTGAAATGAATAAATGAAAAACTCTATTAGCTTCCATTCGTTAATAGTAATTACTGGAAGCTACCGGTGGGAATATCCCATAGCAAATTGGCATATTAGTTACATTATTATCAATTTTCAAATTACTCCATTCAGATTTTAATTAATTAATGAAGACATAACATCAATCAAATCTGACAGAGATGTGATTTGCCTCAAAAAGGCATCCACTAAGCATCTCATGTGCTGTATTTGATCAAAGAAGACACGTATCAGAAAACCAATATTTCAAATTTCCAAAGAATTTCTCTTGATTATTTTTTTCATCATTATCAGTGGTGTGATTTTGACACATCGCTCTAGTGACCTTTTAATTCATCATTAGTCACATGGCGTTATAATAGTTCTACGAAACGCAACGGTACACTGGACCAGAATGCAGTGAAATTTAATATAATGCTCGCATTGCGGCACATTTGTCTGTGTCGTATAGACTAAAAGAATGCTGCCGTGTTGCACGGTGTTTTGGCATAAGATCTTATGAATGTTAATTAAAATCGATACTCCCTGGCAGCTCGACATGTTCATATTTTATTTCCGTTTCAAAAGATTGCTGGAATTTTGGTTCATGCAAGGCCTTTGGGAGATTTGACACCTGATGGTATTTATTGTAAATGTGATGAAATATGAATAAAGAGACATTTTATTTAAAGACGCAATCAAATCTGTCAATCCTGCGCTGAGAGAAAAACAACTCATTAAATTGTGTTCTTTGATCGAACGAAAAGACTTGCAATCTTATGCACCAGATTTTTTTTCTGTTCCGTTATTAAAACTAATTTACTTGCTGTCTGCAGTTATTAAAACTAATTTAATTGCTATCTACAGAAATAAGCAATTATGTTCTATATGATACTATCAATGAAGCTTACAAATTGGTTATGCCATGTGAGCTTTGATTTGTTTAATTGATCATTTGTTCGTCATACAATGGATGTGTGTGGAATATTCGCTGCACAAGCGAAAATATATTAAATTTTGACTATTCCTCCAGCATGTCACTATAATGATTGAGTATTTATATATCTTTAAAAGATAAGATCTGGCAGTTGGTGTGATTATTTTTCCTGTTTTCTTTCATAGCCAATTAAAACTGTCTCTGTATTACATTTTAAAAGAAAAATTGTTAAACATAGTGCTGGGAGATTTATAATTTTGGGGTAATGGGTAATATTTCCTACTTAACTGTTTTTTTTTTCAAAAAAACTAGCAAGAGCCATTCAATACATATTTTCTGGCCAAATGGTCATTCCCCTGTAGTTTTCCCCAGGCTCGCTTTCTTTATAAGTTTTACAACTTCTTTTTATACAAATTGTTGATCTCAGCATCCTGCAAGCTTTTTGAGAGGCACAAACAGATTGTGATCATGAAGCTACTTCCAAGATTTACCATTGTGAAATTTTTTGCTTTCATTCAAAACTAGCCAACTTGCCCTAGAGGACTGTTAGTTCAGAGGGTCTTAAAATAACTCTTTTTGGGAAAAAAAGTTACTTTTTTGACTTCATATTATTTGAGCAAAGCGGACTAGAAAAACTTGCTCAAACTTCTCGAGAGTGTACATTATAGATGTATGACATAAACAAAGTGTCAGTTGTTGTATTCTAACCCAAACGCTACTAGACCGTACAAAACCGTACAGCACAAAGCGACTGCATGACCATGGATCCCATGTGATCCGATTGTGCAATCCTACCAAACTACATATAGGCACGAAACGGTTGTCCAGGCAATGGTCACACGTGGCTTGCTCTACCTGTTCTGCTGCTTGGCAGGCAAGGGGATGGATCAATTCCCGGGCGGGAAAATGGTGGGTCAATTCCCGGGCAGGAAAAAAACTTTTCTCTTAATCTTCTTTCTTCCTTCATTCCTCCCACTTAGGCAAAAAGCAGAGAGGAAGTTTTGGGGTTAATTAAACAAAAATCATCTGCTGGTAGGTTTGCCACTAATGCTATACAGATTGCAGTGTGTATTTGAGCCCATGATGTCAAATGTATTCATACATGTTAGACAAACATCTGGACTTTGTATCAATGAATCATGACGATTGTATCATTTCTCAAATGTCATGCTTTTCAAATGTGATCAATGTAATTCCACATCTTCACCTAATGGTATTTGCTCATCGTCTTGTGAATAACGAAACACTTGCAGAGATATAACATGTAGGTGCTATATATTATCTCAACAACAACAAAATAACACATTCTAGACAATTGTACAATTGCAGTACAATCAGGACCATACACGTGATTTTTAGGGGGGATTTTGTGAAAAGTGGACCTTTTTTTAAAATTATGACCTTTTAGATGAAGCATAAAAAACTTATTTATAAATGATCCTAAAAATTGCTTATGTTTTGATTCGTTTTTTTTTGTTGTTAAATTAAAGGAATGAATTAAAAGTTATGAATTAAATACCATAATATTGTCAACATAAGGCCTAAAAAAATTGTTTGATTGGGCGTAATCCGACCGACCCTAAAAATAGGCACGACCCTAGACTTTTTTGTTTGGATTTTGCAAAAAATAGAAAAAAATTAAATTAAATTTTAAAAAAAGGAACCAAAAAGTTCCAAGGTCTTTATCATACGCAATTTAACGCCAATCAAACAATTTTTTTTCTTGGCCTAACTTTGTTGTAGGATGTTGTGCTGCAAATATAAAACATACTCCCGTGGCAGCCATGAGACTGTGCTGGTACATCTTCGTGGATACTGGTAGCGTACAAGGTTCATTGGCAATCACCTTATTCCAATCCAATATTAGAGTGCAACAATCCCTTATTAGTCGTTGGTGAAATACATTAATTACCACTCTGTCTCAAGTCACACTCATCAAGCCAGAGAAGCATGTCTTAAGCAGACCAATCACCTGAAACAGATTGCAAAAGACGCTGTTCCATTGAAATCTGACATACCCCTGTGGACAGGCCCGTACGCAGGATTTTTTTGGGGGTGCTGATTTTGAAAACAGTGGACTTTTTTTCCCAAGGGGGGGGGCAATTTTGTGAAAAGTGGACTTTCTTCCCAAAATTTGGACCTTTTTGACCAAAAAGCATAAAAAACTCTTTTTTTTTTGCTCACACGCACCCCTCTGCGTACAGGCCTGCCTGTGGAAGATTTAAGAAAAGTGCTCCACAGAGGGAGCATGTTTTTTTAAATGGAATTGGTTAGGGTTGATTATTTTAAAACGCATTCTCCCCTTGTATTATGTCTTTGTCTATATCTTGCACAACTGGAGTGGGTTTTTCAAATGGAAGTTATATTCTATTTGAAACCCATACTCCCTCTGGAAGACTTCAGCTAAATGTTCGACAGGGGTAGTGTGGATTTCAAATGGAATAGCCCAATGATATTTGAATTTTGCCAAGTTTGGTGGGTGTGATTGCGTGGAGTTTTGAAATGCATAATTTGCAAGATGATTGTGTAAGCCCGGGGGGTGGCACTTCAATTTGAAATGGATATAGGTGTAGGGCTGGCACTTTCGCACTAAGGGGCATTCGGTGAGAGCAAAATGTAAAAAATATGGGGTCATTGGGTGAGAACATGACCTTTTTTTATTTGGATTTTTTGTGTGAGAGCCGAAATAGCGCCACAGAAACCTTGAAAATCAAATTTCTAGTTCTAAATGGCTTTTCAAAATAAGTAACAAAATCAGTTATAAATGAAAGTTGCTGTTCAAATTGAACTTGTAAGGGTCTTTGGGTGACAGATCAACCCCCCCTCCTGGGTGTGCAAGTTATAAGTAACAGTATCAAGCTTTTAGGATTGCTATTATTGAGGGGACACAAGTTACCTTTTGATATTTCTTTCTATGGACTTTGTCCCATTTTGTATCTGATGGAGCAACACATATCCCCTCCCCTGATGCTACACCACTGATTTCTGACGTTACACCACTGATTTGAAAGTAATATTGTTGGTAAATTGCAGAAGTAGCCTAGCAGCTTAGGACAACTTGGATTGAAATAAGCTGCAGTGAATGAGAAAAAAGAGAAAGATATTTGATAATTTAAACAATCTGTTTCACTTGCAATTGTAACAGAAATTAATATACCAAATAACATTTTCAAATATCCAACTAAATTTTGTATTCTTAGTGATAGATAGATTCACTTGTTTTTTAAGCATGGCAAACTAATTAGTTCTACTTATTTTACTTTCCACTGATCCAACCTGCAGTAGGCCATCCATCCATCTATTACTTAGCCTGATGTAAGCGTTCACTCACCGTGCAACGTGCTTCCCTCCGTTGCGCTGTAAATTATGCACGTCAAACATGGGCACACAATGGTACCAACCAACGTGATGAGTTGAACATTACACAATTTAAATACATCAATTATAACTTGACTAGAGGTTAAGAGATCGCTGATTACTGATCACAAGGCGTGTACAGCACACTGTTTGCACACTTTGAGACAAAACGTGATTATTGCTTATAACTAGAGAGATCCATCATGTTACACCGTCGGAAATTGAATTAGCAAGTGGACAATGGATACCGTGTGATATAATCCCATTATTGCTATTGGTTTTGTGTGTAATGTATCACTTGTTCCTGTCAATGAAATTATTAATCAATAATGTCCTAGATTGTCACCTAATTTGTTGTCTTAGTAAAGTCTGGCTTGCTGGTCATTTACACATCTTGGATTTTGAAATAAAATTGTTGCCACCCCTCTCTGCCCTGCTACGTAGGCTATATTTATGTTGCTATTAATGTCTATATCTGCATTGGTTACTCCATAAATACCTGCATCTCAACAGAGTTTTGACCTTTGAATTTCTAAGCTTTGTGCGGTGGTGTGTCCGGTACCACAGTTCTTTTTTATGATTTCTCTACTCCATTCTTAGTGCTTCTTTGTTTCCTGCTCCATTGCTTACTAAAGAGTGCTTGTACATTAAAGTAACACTGTAGTGCTCAAAATTTAGTCCAGCCAGCACAATAAACATCAAAATTGACACTGAAACTAGAGTTTCTCAGGTTTTGAGGCATTCCTGATCTCATTTTGCTCAGTTTGTCTTCTGACATAAGAAAGTTACCCTCGATATTCATAAGAACAACCACCTGAACAAAATTGAAAATCATACCTTAGAGTGTTTGTGCAATGGAAAGCTTTATTTGGGCAACTTGTGGGGAAACTAATATAGCAGTGTTTTCTACGATGCGAAGGGAAACATGAGTGGGAGAGAGAAGGTTGATAACCCAGAACAGAATACCCCGCCTCATAGACTATCTATTTTTGCTAGAACTGATGAATACTTCATTATATTGTAGCACTGTACTAATATGCACAGAATGTGTTGTAATGGCATTTACTTTGATAATATAAGAAAATGTCAAAATGTAACAAGTAGATTCTTGTTTTTACTTTGATGAGCTACTATTTTAGTTATATCTCAATTTGAGTGTTGAGAACCAGAAAGCCGTTACGCTTTCTTTTTAGATGTTTGAGGTCCCTGGTTCAAATTGGTCAAAAATTAACAATTGTAGTCAGCAAACACAATAATAATTCTGTCCTGGTATGGCACTGTTTTAACGACTTTCTGTACTCAATTTAACTAGGACGCACACAGATTTATCGATGATGCGATGCGTCCATCATGATTGCTTATTAAATACGCAGGCAAATCAGTACGTTCACAGCCATTGCGTAAAGCACATGCAAAACACGCACAAAGTTTTATGTTTGAACATTTGGTACACAAAATTGTGAACATTAGTGTGTGCGTGTTTTAGGTTGCGTAGCCTTGAATCACAGCATATAATACACTCACATATAAAGGTGGCACAATTGTTACGTGCTCTCACTTACAGAGATGCATTTTCACCAATCATTTTGTGAAGGACTGAGCTATTGCTTGAGCTGGCTGCACCGCTAAACATGTGTTGTGTTGCGTTAATATTCATTCTTAGAAACCATCTAGTGAATATAAGAACCAAGAAGCTCAAGACTAATATATTACAGATGGAAATTCTGGAGTGCATTATTTGACACAACTCATTGACTTCACATTTATTTCTCATCAACTATACATTCATAGATATAAGACAGAGAATTAGGCTTCGCTAACTCGATACATATTGTCGTAATTATTCATATTTTGTAATAAGCTGTTCCAGATAAATTACATACACCCCCTATGGAAGACATATCCTTAATCATCCACACAAGGAGTGTGAATCTTAAATGGGGTTGTAAAAAATGAGTAACACCATTCAAAATCTATACCCCCTGTGTGGGAGATTAAGGTCATGTCTGTCATAGGGGGTGTATGGATTTTAACTGGAATGGCCCAATAAGGTGGTGTTTTTATTATGTATGATTATCAAGATTATGTCAATTCGTCATCAGCATCGCATACTGTTGCATAAGGCTGCCTTGTGTGAATTTTATTGTCAATGTTGTATTTCATATTGTTATTTTACATTTCATATTCTCTCTTTCATGAATGGACATGAGATTGTAATGTTGTGATAACATCTCAAATTTAATATAAAGTTAATTTTACAGTGTATCTCAACACATTAAGATAACAAGAATAAAAAAAAAGTCACAAAAGGCAGCCTTTTTGAGATACAACAGTAAGCGAAGCAGACGACGGATTGATACCATTAATGTTGACAAGATAGTTCTCTGAAATTGTATTATGAACTGCTCAAATTGGTCATCATGATTATTTAATGGTACATTTCATACATATAATTCCATTTAATTGATAATTCCACACTATTGAGTGTGGACAAAGTAATGTGACAATGCAACATTGGTCAAAAATACAGATGATACCATTTTGTGTTGCTATAGAAACTAATCTCCAGGGTAATTTAAACCAAATGTATGCTCTTTTTGTTTTAAATAAATCCCAGGCATGGAGGTGAAGCTCCTTTAAGTTTAAATAGTAAAGGTGTAAATTAGCATGTAATTTTAAGAGGAACTATCTGTTATTTTCGAGAATATAATTGCCACGGTCAAAAATAGATTTTCTTTATACTTTCATATTTGATGGACCTTGACCTCAAACTAACACACATGGGATAAATTTCGAAAAATATCCCGTTGCCATGGTAACAGGCAAATGTCAATTTTAGGCCTATTTTCACAATTTTGCATTTTTCAGCAGTCAAATTGTCAAGTTTTGAAGCCAGTGTTACTAATATACACAATATAAATATGATTTTTTTTCTTTATAGGTATGAATAGGTCAAACCTTAGATGCCGCAATGAAAGTATAAAAATAATCACCAGATGTCAGGGTGGGTTATACCATTTATTTGAAATAGGGGTGTTTTTCAATTTTTTCAAAGTATGAAAATATACCAACTTTGTATAGCTCATAAACCATATGGTAGTGTTCCGATTTCAACATCGACCACAGCATGTTGAGATGATACATTGGTCTTATGAAAAAGTTACATTTGAGCTTGGGAAAACACATCTGTATATACAGTGTTGCCAGACATTTTCCTATTTTTCAAATTCAACACAAATCTCACCTTAAGTTAAATGATGTGAAAATGAAACATCATCCTTTCAAGGAACATTTATTAGAAAGAGAGTTTTTATTCATATCAAATTTGATCAGTTATAATGGTCAGTGTTGTTCTAAACCACATGGGTGTTGCCATATTTGGGGTTTTATTGTGATTTGTGGATATGTTCAACTTTTTAAAAGTCATAAAAATACCAAAATGCATTTCTATAATAAAGAAAGAAACATCGACCTCGTCATGTTGAGATGATATATTGGCCTTATGAAAAGTTATTTTGATCTGGGGCGGGTAAGACATCAGTTTATACAGTGTTGCCAGATAAACCACATGGGTGTTGCCATAATTGGGGTTTAATTGTGAGGTGTGGATATTTTCAACTTTTTACAAGTCAGAAAAATACCAAATTGCATTTCTATAATAAAGAAAGAAACATCGACCTCGTCATGTTGAGATGATACATTGGCCTTATGAAAAAGTTATTTTGATCTGGGGGGTAAAACATCAGTTTATACAGTGTTGCCAGATATTTTCCTATTTTTTTTCAAAATTCAACACAAGTCTCGCCCTAAGTTAAAAGATATGAACATGAAACTTCACCTTCATACGGAACATATCTTTTTAGAAAGAAAGTTAATTTCATATTCAATTTGATCATCTGGGATGGTCAGTGTTATTTCTAAGCCCTATGGGTGTTGCCATAGCTGGCGTTTAATATGACAATTTAGATATTTCCAGCTTTTTACAAGTCTTAAAATAGTACACATCCTTAAAATTATTGTGGAATGAACGCAATATTAAGGTTAAAATTACCCTAAGAACACTTAGTATGTGAATTTAAATTTTAAATTTGAGTTCGGAAAATATTTCCTTCTATACAGTATTGCCAGTTATTATCACATATATTCAAAATTCAACGTATGTCTCACTTTAGGATTTATATTGTTTAAATCGCTGCCATAAATAAACCACATGGATAATGCCACTATAAATGGAGTTAATAGTGAAATGTGGATACATTTTCAACTTTAAAATGACACCTTATTAAAGTTACAGCTATAGTATTCCAATTTTTCACAAAAACACCCAAAAAGCACACAAATTTGTCCTAATTTGGCGCTTTTATGGGCACTTTTGCCTTAATGCACCCAATTTGGTGTATTGTCTCCACTAAGGTACCCCCCAAAACCGTGGCACATCCCGTATACCTTTAACTAGGGAGAACCCCTCCGGGGTCATGTCATAGGTATACTGTGCCAAGTAGTCCTCTTTTTCTACTTGAAACGGATATTTCCTCATACAACTTTTATCAACATTTGGTGATTTTTTATTTTGCTTTAACCCTGCAAGTATCTGCAAAAGTGTTCATATACATCTCCTTCAGTCTTGAAAGCTTAATTTTAGTTGCTTCCTTTTTACAAGCTCATACAAATTCATGTCATCAATGAACAGGGGATGCTTGAATGACAGAATTAGCAACAATATCATGCAACATTTCAATGGTCATTTCTTCTTCATACTTTCGACTCTCATGCGAGCTCCTCTCGGGTCTCGGGAAAGGTAACTGACATTAATTTGTCTGGCTGTGAAAAGGTTCTGTGCGTTATTGTCTTTGACTATTCTCATATCTTTCGAGACATTTGCTGGATCTATATAGTTTTTTGCCCATTTCTTCCCCATATCTTTTTTGCAAGTATAGTTGGGATGTGTGCTTTAATAATATGGGGTAGGCGTAATTTAAACATTATCTTACTCTTATATGCATCTTTTTGCAATGTAACAATCTTATGTTATTTTAATTTATTTTAGCCTAGCTAGTATGTGTATATTGGTAAAAACATTATGGCTTTTATGTATATTATAAAGTATATGTTTGATGTTTTCTGTGTTGTATTTTAAGGGGTTGGTCACCCACGTTTGCACAGTATTTTTGTCGGACCTGAGAGCACATCAGACATACCAAATTGCATTTTGAATACAAGGAATGTCCTTCTGATATAAAATAATTTTGATTTTTTTTTTTTTAATTCTCGATACAATAAAAATTTTAGGTAAATTATGCATTTTTTTGACATATTACAGTTAATTTAATAAATCTAATGATGTGTACTTAAAGTGTATGTAGCTGGGATGAAAAGCCGCCCACTAATCAATTAATTAATGTTAATTGAAAAATTTGACCATTCATAGTGAAGATATAGATTTTTCCCCAAAAGACATTAGGTGTTTTGGTGAAAAATCTATATCTTCAATACTGAAAGGGCAAATTTTCATATGGACGGCTTTTCATTCCAGCTACATACATTTTAAGTACATATCACTGGATTTATACAATTTACTTTTGAGATCTGTTAAATTTCAAAATATCAATTTTAATCATTTGCCATAAAATTTGTATTATATCGCAAATTTCAATATATGTCTGATGTGCTCTCAGGTCCACAAAAATATGTGAAAACGTCGCTATTTGAACCCTTATGACTTATAAAAATATCAACATCTCACTATTAAACCTTAATTATGGCAACACCCATGTGGTTTGGAACAACACTGACCATTTATACAACTGATCGAATTTAATATGAAAGTAAATTTCATTTTAATAAACTTTCCTTGTGAAGGTGAAGTTTCATTTTCGCATCATTTAACTTAAGGTGAGACTTGTGTTAAATTTCAAAAAATTTCAAAATATCTGGCAACACTGTGTGTAAACATATGTTTTCCCCAAACTTAAGTGTACATTTTCCATAAGACCAAATATGTATCATTTCAACATGGTGAAGTTGATGTTTCACTTCCACATATTTTTTAAGGAATGCATACCATGGTATTTTGGTATTTTTAAAACTTGTAAAAAGTTCAAAATAAACACATCTCGCTATTTAACCCTAATTATGGCAACACCCATGTGGTTTGGAACAACACTGACCATTTGTACAACTGATCAAATTTAATATGAAAGTAAATTTCTTTCTAATAAACTTTCATTTTCAACCTAAGGTGAAACTAGTGCTGAATTTTGACAAAATAGGACAATATCTGGCATATTTTAGGAATGCATGCCATTGTATTTTGGCATTTTTAATACTGAAAAATAGCTGAAAAAGCTGAAAAAAAGCTGAAAAAGCTCAACATACGTTGAATTTTGAATTATGTGATAATATCTGGCAATACTGTATAGAAGGAAATATTTTCCGAACTCAAATTTAAAATTTAAATTCACATACCAAGTGTTCTTAGGTTAATTTTAACCTTAATATTGCGTTCATTCCACAATAATTTTAAAGGTGTGTACTATTTTTAAGACTTGTAAAAAGCTATTGTCATATTAAACGCCAGCTATGGCAACACCCATATGGCTTAGAATAACACTGACCATCCCAGATGATCAAATTGAATATGAAATTAACTTTCTTTCTAAAAAGATATGTTCCATATGAAGGTGAAGTTTCATTTTCATATCTTTTAACTTACGGCGAGACTTGTGTTGAATTTTGAAAAATAGGAAAATATCTGGCAACACTGTATAAACTGATGTTTTACCCCCCGATCAAAATAACTTTTTCATAAGGCCAATGTATCATCTCAACATGACGAGGTCGATGTTTCTTTCTTTATTATAGAAATGCATTTTGGTATTTTTATAACTTTTAAAAAGTTGAACATATCCACAAATCACAATAAAACCCCAATTATGGCAACACCCATGTGGTTTAGAACAACACTGACCATTATAACTGATCAAATTTGATATGAATAAAAACTCTTTCTAATAAATGTTCCTTGAAAGGATGATGTTTCATTTTCACATCATTTAACTTAAGGTGAGATTTGTGTTGAATTTCAAAAATAGGAAAACGCCTGGCAACACTGTATATACAGATGTGTTTTCCCCAAGCTCAAATGTAACTTTTTCATAAGACCAATGTATCATCTCAACATGCTGTGGTCGATGTTGAAATCGGAGCACTACCATATGGTTTATGAGCTATACAAAGTTGGTATATTTTCATACTTTGAAAAAATTGAAAAACACCCTATTTCAAATAAATGGTATAACCCACCCTGACATCTGGTGATTATTTTTATACTTTCAATGCGGCATCTAAGATTTGACCTATTCATACCTTATAAAGAAAACAGTATATATATATTGTGTATATTAGTAACACTGGCTTCAAAACTTGACAAATTGACTGCTGAAAAATGCAAAATTGTGAAAATAGGCCTAAAATGAAAATTTGGCTGTTACCATGGCAACGGGATATTTTTCCCAAATTTATTTCATGTGTGTTTGTTTCAGGTCAAGGTGCATCAAATATGAAAGTTTAAAGGAAATCCATTTTTTTGACCGTGGCAAACATTTAAAAAAAATTCTCCAAAATAACAGATAATGCCTCTTAACTAGTGCTTGGGTTAATGTAGGGTGATAGGTTTCATGATTTTGTCCCTTTGTGAGCCCTCTTGTGGTAAATTGAGAGCATTGATAGCGACACTCTGACACTCATCTCAGGGTAATGACCTGTATTAGAAGCCAAAATGGTCTCATCTTCAGTTGCAGATTTCATTAACCACCAATCAACAATCAGCACACAATTTGACCCTCGAGTTGTGGAGTATGAGATTTGGTACCCATTCAAAGTGTTTCTAATAATTATGTTCTAATGAATCATAATGAATAGCCACACTCTAATTTGCATATTTGTATAATTAATGAGCAAATATGCACAAATGCTTATTAATTATGCCAATTAGGATGGTTATCTTATTAATTATGCAAATTAGAGTGGCTAGCTTATCAATTATGCATGAATTATCTGGAAATCAATTAGGAACACTTTGACCAGGTTTGAAAACAATATTCTGCAAATTAAAAGTGTTTTTACATTGTTTTTTAGAAAAAATATTGGCAAAATTTACATATTAAGCACTTTCAAGGACTTCATATTAGCTAATTAACTATATTGATTATTGATAAAAACAATACAATTTTACAAAGGCATTTGAAATATGTACATTACGAAAACTGTATGTCCGATTTGCTTCAAATGAAAGGCATATTGATCAGTGTACTTTGCCCTACTCAATTAATTTGTGTAAAATATGCTTCAAAAATGCCTCAACTTCCAGCTTTCATGATGGACTCATTTTCTGTGAAACCTTTTTTTTTAAATTTTTTGTATCATTATTTTAGGCAGTTTCAAATCTCAGATGAAGAAATAATCCCCATTTTGTATTACTGTTTGTGCAAACTACAAACAATTATCGAATCATGTTTGAACCAATTCAAATGTGTTTTTATTATTTCCGCTTTTGATGTATTGAATATTGGATAATAACACAGATTCTTTCAGTATACTTTTCACAGTAAATCTATTTAGTTTTCTGCATGGTAGCAACACATAGAATGTACAATGAATGCGTTTTTTGTATGCCAAGCCAGACAGATCCATATAGGGTTTGAGCCATAGAATGAACGCCACATTTTGCCTACTATTTTGCGTTTCAATCAAACAAAGTTTAGCCCAAGGCTTGAGTAACTGATATACAGATTATAAGAATGTTGTTTCTTCTCAATTCGAACAAGATTCATTTAGCAAAATTGGAACTTGTGAAAATCGTCTTACGCACCCCTACCACATAACCCTGTGAGCGAGGTAGCAGTTATTAACAGCATTGACCTGATGTAACATCTCTCCCCTTTGAAGTATTACTTCTTGAAGTTTTATTCATAGAGCAGTATATGGGTAGTCGTGCACTGTAAACAACTTCAATGATGTTGTTGTTGTTGCTATTTTGCTTTCTATCATAAATCTATACCATCTTATAAGGTAGATTTAGTTCCAGATTTGAAATAGGCCCCTAACTACAAAAGTAAACTTCAAAATGATTCATATCTGTATCTAAAAATCTGCTGAAGTATGCTCATTGCTCATAGTGTGGTGGTCTATTCATTGCACCAATGCACCCACTATACTGCTTCTCCCCCTCCCCCTCCCCCTCCCAGATTGGTACTGATGTCACTACATGTTTTAGGTTGCGTAGCCTTGAATCACAGCATCGGCATATAATACACTCACATACAAAGGCGGCACAATTGTTACACGCGCTCTCTCTTATACAGAGATGCATTTTGACCAATCATGAGGTGAGAACCAATTTAGTGAAGTTTTTGGTGCTTAGTTGATATTCTGTACAAGAATCGAGCATTGGTTCAGAATCGATAGCATGATGAACCCATGGTTAGGTGTGGGTGATATTTTAGCTGGAACTCCAACCAAGTTTGTCTTCAGGCATTGTGTAGTCTAGATGATGTTGCTTTGTATTGCCTAGCTGGTGTTACTAGAGAGGAGTGAACTTGTAGGGTCAATGCCCTATTTACCTGCCTAGCTATGTAATGGTCCAGCCCATCTATGGTTTGTTTTTCAAATTCACCTGTTGAGATTATCCTGAGATACAGATTAGGCCTAGTAAATGTTTAAGTATGTAGTGGGGGTGGGTGTGCATAGGTTATGCTGGGGGATCAGGATTTAAGGATCAGGATTAGGCCTAGTAAATGTCTAAGTATGTAGTGTGTGTGGGTAATCACTAGGTGCAATGGGATAAAAAAAAATAACCAAAAAGATGCCTATAAAAGTATGTCCTATCTGTGAAACATGTAAAATTTGCATAAAGCTGAAAACGTCCCGGGTTAGGTAGCAAGCTCAGCATGAAACTCAAGGAAATGATTTGCAATCATTTTCCATGCATTATTACAGATATGTGGGTGGGTTGAGTCTATTCAGTGCAACTGAATGTGTCTAAACCTTTTGATATTTAGTTTAAATACCATGTTTTGTGCTAGTAAATGGTCAGCTTTACAATCCTATCAGTGAGTGAATAGATATACTATTCACATATGTACCAGGAACTACAGAGAAGGGGATTTCCCCTGGCTGATAGGTGATTGGTTTTGTAGCGACAGGTGTATAATGGCCTGAGCCATGATCATGATAATCATGTTATTTATATTGCCTCATTTCAACTCCACACGTATAGTCCATTCGTTAACCATCTTAGATTAAAATTGACCTCAAGTCATGGACAAAGGTCATTTTCTAAATATACAAATATATTGGAGTTTAAAACTGTCTTTGTGAAGAGGATGCTTGTGCTCAAGCCTGTAGCCAGGATTTATTTTGAGGGGGTGCTGATTTTGAAAAAGTGGACCTTTTTTCAAAATTCGGACCTTTTTGGACTGGGGGCGGATTTGGACATTTTTGGACCAAAAAAGCATAAAAAGACTCTATTTTTTCGCTCGCTACGCTCCCAACTGGGACTCTCAAAGGGGACTTTTTTGGGCCTTTGGCAATTTTTTAGGGGGGATGCGTCGCACCCCCTGGCTACGGGCCTGCTTGTGCTATTGAAACTTGGTAATATTAAACATAGAGAAGATATCTTACACTTCCCACAATGCATTTCTTCCATTTAAAATTTCTGTACTGAATTACTACCGTATCTAGTGCAACATTCAATGAATAGAGCTCATCCAGATCTTGACTATCCACCCATATTTAGGCAGTCTATTCTCAACATGAAAACAAAGGAAACCTGTAAAAAGTAATAGGAGTGTCATTTGACATATGAGGTGGTGTGTCATGTTGCAAAGGATTCTGGGAAGGGTAAGATATCTTTTTCAAGAGTTATCCATTAAGGAGCTGGTCATGGATTTTTTAACTTAAAAAGCATTAACAGGTACTATTGTGTTTACTGCGTCCTTTCCTTTACAGACTCTGATTTTGGCGGTAAATAATTATAGACTGAGTGATATGGAACAATATAATCAATGAACCATGTACTGAAAAACTACTACCAAAAAGGAAAAGAAAGTCAGAAAATAAAATAATTGTTTGAAATTGACAATAGTATTAGTAGTAAAATTGAAGTGAAACAAACATGGTCCCTGGATCTTTTGCCATTGGCCTTTAACCAATACAAGGGTAGTAGTTTTCACCAATTTCAAAAGAATGCCCTTGCTGTGCATAGTCTTGTACAGTGTTTACAGCAGTTTGCTTAAATTGCAGCAAAACCACTTCATTTTGCTAGGGATTTAATTTTGCTAGAAGCCTTAATTCGCTAAATTAAATACTGCAAATTTGACAGTTTTACATTGAATTGTACACATGAATTGCTGGATTAGCAAAATTAAATACCCACAAAAATGGTGGTCATTGGCAATTAGCGAAATTAGGTACTAGCGAAATTAAATAGCTTTTCAGTATTTTCATACAAACAGTAGCAAGTTTAAACATGGAGAATTTTTTTTCAACATATTGTTTGAATTTCTGAAATTATAGTTACAGGATCGAACACATTGGCAGTCCAATTGGTACCGTCTTTCTGCATGTTTTCAACACAGACACTAGAAAGAATCAACTTACGGAATCTATAATAATTAAAACGAAATTAGTATAGAGCATAATGTTGTTGCTACATAGTACAGTTGTTTTTGTTGTTTTCCATAGTGCGGGATGCAAACACCTTCATATATTTATGCAACACTCTGTGTGCAGCCCCGGTGAGACCAGCTGCAAGACCCAGTTCCTATTTGTTAGTTCTCATACCTTTATGGTCCAGTCAACATTGTCAACAACTACATTTTCTTGAGAACTTTTTTAAGGAATAGGCCTATATGGTTTGCGTCTTTTTACCCGGCATTTTTCTCACATTTAAAGCTAGTGTCTAATTTTGTCCTTAAGATACTGTTGGCATAAAATGATTTAAAGTGGAAGTGAAGAAATGGGGGGGTGGGGGTGATATTATATCTTCTGCTTCAGAGCAAGAAATGGTTAGATTATTAGCAAGAATTTGCAGAAAAGGGGTCTATCTGTCCTCTAACAAAGCAGTCAGGCAAGCAGTGCTAAATTTACCACATATCCAAAAGTAGGCCCAGGCTCAGAGGCCATGATCTAGAGGGGTCTAGAACTAGTTCTAGTTCCTCAAAGAGGGGGTCAAGTGCTTGGCGTGGCCAAAGCGCCAATGAGGCGCTTACTTGCTGAGTACTGGTGGATTTTGTAATGTCAGAGAGGGGTTGTCATGGTCCCATACAGGCACTGAACAAGTGCTAGAGGGGTCCAAGATTGATGCCGGTGTGTGTGATTTTGACCAAATTTTTCTCATATTTGACCAAGGTCATTAAGGGGTCATAAAGGGGTCAAAGGTCATGTTTTCCAAAATGCTCCGATTGAGCTGAAATTTAAACAAATTTGCAGAAAAGGGGTCTATCTGTCCTCTAACAAAGCAGTCAGGCAAGCAGTGCTAAATTTACCACATATCCAAAAGTAGGCCCAGGCTCAGAGGCCATGATCTAGAGGGGTCTAGAACTAGTTCTAGTTCCTCAAAGAGGGGGTCAAGTGCGCGTGGCCGCAAAGCGGCCAATGAGGCGCTTGCGCTGAGTACTGGTGGATTTTGTAATGTCAGAGAGGGGTTGTCATGGTCCCATACAGGCACTGAACAAGTGCTAGAGGGGTCCAAGATTGATGCCGGTGTGTGTGATTTTGACCAAATTTTTCTCATATTTGACCATTTTGGCGTAAAAAGTGCCAAAACAGAATCATAATGAATATGTTGATTTCTAAATCCTGTGGATTTGAAGATGTGGATGACAAAATAATCAATATCAAAAGGTAGAACTACTACATGTATTATCAAGTGCATAGGCGATTAGTAATAATCTTCATTTCCTTTCCAGTATCAGATTTTGGTCCTTTCTACACTTCCTGTTATTGAAGCAACTCATATTTCCAATCATTTTCTTTCCCACAAGCTCTCCCACTCCTCATTTACAAGTGATCCATTGATTTTTAGAGGATTGGAAAGGACAATTTGGAATCAAAGTTTTAAGTAGATTAGAAATATTGGAAAGGTGAATGGACTTGTGGGAAAGTTCTTGGTGGAATTTTTATAAAAACATAAACCATAGAAAAAGACTTTCTTAAAGGTCTTACTATGATTAAATAGAAGCACCGTTATGTGGAATGGCACTATTATTTTGCAGTGGCAGAGATTTGTTTCTAATTCTTGCCATGGCTCAATGTTATGTTTGCTCTATAATCAGAGCCCTTAGGATTTGATGTCAGTCCAGTCTAGAACTAGATCAGTTCCTTCTGATCGCAATGCCCTGATTGCGAGCGCTCACAACGCAAAACGGATGAGCGGTGGCGGAAGTGGGAGTGTCATCAATGCAGTTGCGCGAGGGGGTGCACGCTAGTCCAGTCTAGTGACTATGGCACAAACCATACACAAACCCTCTGATCACCAGTTCCTGAGATTGTCCCTCCCCTCTGATCAGGAAATATTTAGTGACCACTGCCAGTTTGTTTCACTGGCACATCTACACTCAGCTCAGAGAGGGTAGGTCATGGTTTTCACGTTTTGTCCCAGATCAAGGTTCAGAAGCTGGGGTGTATTATGTAAGCCTATGCAAAATTGTTTAAACATTTCTGGGTAGTTGTAGTATGACTAAAACCACAAAGGAACTATGCATACATCATACATCCCTTCATCATACAATAACATGGAGGATTAATGATATGAAATCCTACCACAACAACAGTGTGACTTACATTACAAGATGACTACTTAGCAACTACTTCCAAAGTTTGTGTTTATCATGTTTATGTATGTTGTTCAAATGTTAATGGCCACGTGGATATTACAAAGCCGGTTTATACAAATGTCTAATAAACAGAGAATATGCTACCATTAAATAATTTGTTTAAAATCATTTTAAATGTGATGTGTCGAAAACTTGCGTTAAAATGTGCGTTTGAAATGCTTGATTTTGACTGACTTAATCTTACCTGTGATCTTACGCTATCAACACTCAGTTTGAGTATGACAGGAAGTTTGGAACAAAGAAGGGATCACAGTGGATCACGTTTAAACAAACAGAACTTTAGTTGTGATTCCTAGAATTGACCTCTGTCAACAGGTACAAGTGTGGGCAATGGCCACTGCCCAGATTGGAAATTCATAAAGGTCTAATTAATATTATTATTAACGATGAATGATATAAACTTGATGAGAGTAGGGGTGTTTATTAATGTTAATAGCATAAATTCCTTGGAATAAAGCTGGTTTTGTTTTGGATTTTGATATAGATCTTTGTGATGAATAAAGAGTGACAGATATTTGGAGTTTTAGCTGTCAGAATGTGGAAGGCCAATCATTTGAATTATTTGAGATTGGATGGGAATCCAAAAACCCGACCCGGAGAAAACAGGCCTACACTAAAAAGATGAAAAAGACATCCCAATTTATTTATTTTTGCTGAACCATGAAATGGTCTCAGCCTATATGAGTGAATGTTACTTACTAGCTTACTTACTAGCTTACTAACTGACTAACCAAGTTGGTCTGAAATGGACATATCTCTAAATGCCACAAAGGTATGACCCCATGAGTGGTATCATATGAAAGAGGAAAACATAAAGAATATAATAAAAATATTTCCAAACGTCAGAGGTCATCCAGGGGTCAAAAAAGGTCATTTTAACCAAAAATGCTCAGAACTGACCTAACCATTTGGTCTGAAATGGACATATCTCTAAATGCCACGAAGGTATGACCCCATGAGTGGTGTCATATGAAAGAGGAAAACATAAAGAATATAATAAAAATATTTCCAAACGTCAGAGGTCACCCAGGGGTCACAGGGGTCAAAAAAGGTCATTTTAACCAAAAATGCTCCGATTGAGCTGAAATTTAAATGCAATGATCCTTATGACATTCTAAACATGTTTAAAACATTTCAAAATGTATTTAAGGTCATTAAGGGGTCATAAAGGGGTCAAAGGTCAAGGTTTTCAAAATGTTCCAGTTGAGCTGAAATTTAAATGCAATGATCCTTATGACATTCTAAACATTTTAAAAACATTTTAAGATTCATTTAAGGTCATTAAGGGGTCATAAAGGGGTCAAAGGTCATGTTTTCCAAAATGCTCCGATTGAGCTGAAATTTAAACGCAATGATCCTTATGATATATGTTGAAAATATTTTAAAATTCATTTAAGGTCATTAAGGGGCAATAAAGGGGTCAAAGGTCAAGTTTTCAAAATGCCAGCTTTCCACGATCAAGGTACCATATATTAAAACGGCAATTAATGAAACAACAGTCTTATTAAAATTAATACTATCCAGGACAGTATTGCTGCTTGATCAGATCGTCACAGTCATCATCCGCCTCACTTACCTCGTGCCCCTGCAAAGGGCACAGTTGCTGTAGTGTATTTTATATTCTTTACTTTTCCTCTTTCATTAACACCACTCGGGCGGTCAAACCTTCGTAGCATTTCGAGATTATGTCCATTACAGACTCCGGGTGACAGTGGTATAGGCCTACCACAATATACTGCCGAAGCCACATGGTTCAGCTATGGTGCGGTTATCGCTCTAGTTAAATTCTGAACCTTAAAATTATTACTGTTTAAGATACATTTTTGGCAAATTGTGAAAACTTTTTTCAAATTTCCTCCCCCCCCCCCTCAAACAATTGCACTTTTTCCTGAATTTTGGGAAAAAGGCACCCCCTCTTCTCGACCCATATCTAAACATAATAAGAGCATAAAAATGCTGTCCGCATCTGACACACATACATTTAACCCCCCATTCCATTTAACACCCCCCACAGTAGAGCAGGGTAGTGTGTCATAAGATCTTCAGACAACAGCAGACATAACATGCTTGATACTCATAACATAACACATTACACACGTCAACCCTGATAAGACATTTCAAAACAATTTCTGATATCAAAAAGTGTAAATGAACTTGATTTGAACTGATGTTGCCTCTATGCATCCAGTAAACGCTCATTGAAAACACATGGTTTTGAAATAAAGAAAATGTAACCCACTTGTAGGCACATAGCACTGTTCCTATTTTCTTTATTTCCTCAGGGATTTGCTCTCCTAGTAGATTTCATTTTCATGTTATCCATCCTTAGTTTTAAATATGGCTGGATTTCTTTGTTAAAACTCATCTATGATACTGATGAGGAGGATGCGGGCCTGGATGCGGGTTACTTGAAGAGGATGGATATAAATCTTGAGGAAAGGGTTCTGCTTAAGGGGGTACTACACCCCTGCCCAATTTTGTGCCTATTTTTGCCTTTTTCTCAAAAATTATAATGCATTGGTGACAAGTACGATATGTATATTATAGGGGCAAGGACCACAACTAATGCACTGAAAATTCAGCAACTCAAGGCAAGTAGTTATTGATATATTGATCAAATACTGGTTTTCCCTCATTTTTGACTGTAACTCCACAACTGTTGTTTGTGCTGAAATAAAATTTCCAGTGCAGTAGTTGTAGTCCTTGCCCCTATAATATACATCTTACTTGTCACCAATGCGCTATAAATTTTGAGAAAAATGCAAAAATAGGCGCAAAATTGGGCAGGGGTGTAGTACCCCCTGAACTGTCAAAATACTGAACTAGCCATTCCAACAAGTAGACATGTTGTGTTAAAGTTAATGCAGCATACAATCCACAAGACAAGATTTTTTTGTTGCCTCAGAAGTTTTCCTCATTAGTCAATATCATGTTCTGTGCGGATGTTTATGTTAATTTATAGTCCTGGTATAATCATTATTTTTTGTTTCATCATCAGTATTTGGTCAGGTTTCTAATGGTTATTAAAAGCTCCAGTGAGCATGTGCCTACAAAATTTTATAAGATGGTGTGAACAGGCGCGGATCCAGGCATGGGCACACCGGGCCCGTGCCCCCCCTTTTCGAGGGTCCTAATTTTTTTTTTTTAAACAATTTTGTTGAAAAAAAAAAAAGAAAACCTTTGTTTGGCTTTACTTTTTTACATGTTTAATGGAAGATATATATAAATCGCAATTTGATCATGATAAATGGCCTCCTATGCCGTGGCGGATCCATGCAGGGGCACACCCCCGGACCGTGTCCCCTTTCATGGTCCATGCATGAAATGGCTTTAATTCGGCCTTTATTTTAATTTTTTTCCAAATACTGAGGGGGTGCATCTTCCCTCGGACACCCTCCCTTCGCATATGGATAAGGAAGTGCCCACTTCTGTTTTGGACCAGTCGCGGGGCAGGGGGAAGGGCACACTGGCACGGTGCGCCGCGCCCCCTTCACGGCTAAAAAATGAGGAAAGGAGAGAAGAGAAGGGGCGAAAAGCTGTGAAAATGAGAGGAAAAAGAAAGTGAAATGAAGAAGAAGAGAAAACAATATTTGCACGTAACGTAATTGAGTAGGCCCAAGCCTTCTTATCCATGTTACTTTGATTATTTTATAGGCATTGCTTGAAGGGGGTCCTCTGCCCAAATGCCTGTGAAATTACTGCGGGTCCGGGACGCAGGGCCCGTCACATTTTGTCACCAAAATCTGTATTAAGACGACTCAATGCTGATTGCTTCAACATCAATCCGTGCATGCTTTAATTTAGTAGGCCTAAGTTGCAAATTGAGTTAAAGCAATGATAATAGTGTAAGAATATGCACCAAATGACTTAAATGGGACCTTCATTTTGCACAATTTTCCAACTTCTGAGGGGAAATAAACTGGGTAGCCGTTTTTGGTTCTGTTTTGGACATCCGTACATCCGTGTTTTAACATGTTTAAGCAATAACATAACCTAATAATTAGGCCTACATTAATCATGGTACCGTAATAGTAGTGAATAATGGTCTGCGAGTGGTTTCAATTGGGCTTTCATTTTCACACATTTTCTAACTTCTCAGACACCCCCTGCGTATTAAAGAAGTTGCCATTTTCACTTCTGCTTTGGACACCAGACCCTTTATGTTTAAAGCAATAATTTACACATTAGCAGTGAAAATGTGTCGATGAATGACTTCAATTAGGCCGTCATTTCACAAATATTCAGCCTTTTCAAATTGAAACTTTACAAAATACACAATTCTTGCTTCTGAGGGGGCCCTCTCAGACACCCCCTGCGTATATATGCATAAAGAAGTTACCCTTTTCGCATCTGCTTGCTTCGATTTTCATTATTTAAATCAATAGGCCCCTACGGTATGTTATTGAAAAATAACACTTTGATGTTTTGCAAAAGTTCATTCTACAAATTATATACTTTGAAAACGGGATTTGTTGTTGCGTTATGTACGTTTTACAAAAGTGTTGTTATTTCAGCCCTCTTTACAACATAACTCAAGAACCACAGGACCTACAAAAGTATATCTGTGATATTTGAATTCTTCTACACGCTTGCTATGAAATGATCAATGCAATTTTGGCCAAATTTCACTACCCGCAAGATGCTGTGAACTACCAAATCGCAACAGTTTAAAATGGTTAATTTACACAATAATCGTGAAAACTTGTCAACAAATGACTTTAATTGGGCCGTCATTTCACAAATTTTCGGCTTTTTCAAATTAAAATTTTAGACAATAATAGTGCCAAAATGGTCCACCAAATGGCTTCAATTAGGTTTTCATTTTGCAAAAGTTTCTCACTTCTGAGGGGGGCACATCCCCCTTCAGACACCCCCTGAGTATGCATAAGGAAATTACCCTTTCGCTTCTGCTTTGGACACCAAAACAAAGAGTTATGTTAAAGCAATAATTTACACAATAATAGTGAAAACTTGTCGACAAATGACTTCAATTGGACCGTCATTTCACAAATTTTCACCTTTTTCAAATTAAAAATTGTACACAATAATAGTGACAAAATGGTCCATCAAATGGCTTCAATTAGGTGTTTATTTTGTAAAGTTTCTCACTTCTGAGGGGCACATCCCCCTCAGACACCCCTAAATCGCATAGCCTTGATTAATACAAGTTTGTGCCCCCTTTTCAAAAATCCTGGATCCGCCACTGGGTGTGAAGTTGAAAACCCTCTCACTATGGACCACAATGGCCTCATCCCAATGGCATAGTTCAATAACCTCAGTTAAACAACCATAGTGCAAAATTTGACCTCAAGTTACAGAGTATGAGTTTTTGTGCCCAAATTTTCAAAGGTCATTCAATGAATGTACAAATGTGTTGGGGTTAAAGAACTGTGCCCTGATGGATGAGCATGTTGTGGATCCTAGTGTCTGGGGTGGGTCCATTTGAACCAATTCGTGGAGTTGTTAATGACACCGAGTTTGTTATTAATCACCATTTGTTAATCTGCTTTCATGGGTTTGTTAAGCAGAGGGTACGACCTGGAAGTGAAGGGTAACGTCTGTGACAATTGACTGTGTTGCTGTCGTGCGCCTGGTGCGTGTGTATGTGTTGTGTGTGCGGATAAAATTGACATCATGATGATGATGTTGATGATGAATAATGCATATGGTTTATTGCTTATTGGTGTGCACTTTTTGAATCTCTTACTCATGTAAATGACCTATTGGGGGGTTCCGGGGGGGAGGGTTCTTGGTGGAAATGAGGGGATGGGGATGTGAGGCTGATTCGGGGTGCATTTTCAGCCATTAAGTTTAGACTTGGTACATTTTCAGGCATTTTGATGCATTATATGCAGCGTTCGAAATTTTGGTTGTCCGTTCGCCCGGGACAACTAAAAAAGTCGCCGGACAACCAAAAATACTGATTCGGTTGTCCGCCGGACAACCATAAATCTGTAGCCAAGTCACCTTTGTAGGCCTACGGACAACCAAAAACTTAGACGGACAACCAGAAATTGTAATCTGGTTGTCCGTGGGACAACCATTTATTTTTCCTTAATTCGAACACTGATTATATGGTGCTCAATTTCATGAAAATTTGGTTTAAGAAAGGGGTCTTTTTTTTTTTCAAAATTGGCTCAAACATTACAAATAGTACCAATTTTTCATTCTTGAAAATTTTCCAAATATTGGATCTGGATCTGGATAAGGTTGAGTCGGCAGCTTCAACTAGCATAAGTCGTACTATCGCCAACTTTGGTGGAAATGCTTTAGGTATTAGGTACTTTATTGGTATCATTTTGGGTCTGTTTTTCGTTAAATTTTCTTTAAAATTGGGTAGTTTTTTGGAGTCCCAGGCGCACATCCCCAACCAAACAAAGTTGGAAGTTGTCTGGCATAAATAATAATTTTGAGGGTTTAGAGCAAGAAAGGCCTATCTGCAATTTATAGCTGCCAGGTGTCAATTATTGTGCCACAATTACTGTGATATTAATTGTTATTTCTAGAGCAATATGATATTGAACTTGTCTATCTTGAAACGTGCTGTACACTAGCACATGACTTTAATGTCATATCTAAGAATCCGCCCAAGGAATTCGTAGCTGCACTGCAAAATTCCTACTGCTGATGCCCCCAGAGGTACACTGCACCTAGCTACTTCATTGGTGCTCTAAAGAGTACCTGTGTAGGTACACACATCAGAATCACATACATAGACTGGTATGGTACTGGACTGGTACCGTGGTACAATACTGGATTGGTACTGCACTGGTACTCTAGAGTAGCCACAAAGTCGCTGGGCAGTGTACCTCTGGGGTGACAGCAATAGGAATCGGGTGGTGTTGTGTCCCATGATACATTTTGTATTAAAAAATACTATAAATTATATTAATTGGCATGTAATTTGAAATGAAAATCATAATGTTATGCAAAATGTATCACCACTCTTACACTTAATCCCATGATAACTACCTGCCGATTGGCCAAAAAGAAGTTTTCATTATCAATTGGCCCAATCAGCAACATTGTTAGAATAATTTCATCACACAAAAAAATTGTGGCAAATTATTTGCAAAGCTCCATTCTGATTGGTGATTAAAGTGAAGATATCATGTAATTGACCAATCAGAGGCAATGTTAGATTGGCAGGTAGTGCTCAGGGGGTTAATATACTAGTACAATATTGGGATGTGTCTCATGTAGGCCTAATTGATATATGTGACGTGTCATGTCAAAAGGAGACACTTTTGGGCAGGATCGTAATTGGAGAAATAGCCAAAAATCTACCCGGAGGTGATTTTTTCACAATTTGGGTTTGTTGCGAATTTGTGATGTTATTAATGTTAAAAATATTGTCTGATAGTTTCAGGCCGGAATATAACTGGTAACTTGTATTTTTTGAGACATTTTTCAAGATAATTCCTACTCTCAACATTGTCAATAATATTTTTAAAGGCTGATATCTCAATTTCCAATTTTATAATACCACAACTTGCGAACTCAATATCTTCGCTTAGGAATGTCCGATTTCATTGGGAAAAACAGCGTTGTATAGCAACATATCTCTTTATTTAAGATATGTTAAAACCTCAAAATTGATACCCTGCCCAAAAAGTGTCTCCTTTTGACATGACACGTCACATATTAGCAACCATTAATTTGGCAAATCATACATCAATCAGTTTATCTTTAGGAATGTTGCAGCTACTGGCATTGACTGAAGCTCTGTGTAAGAGTTTAATTTGTATTTAAAAATACGATAAATTTGATCCTACAATGTCTGAGTAAGAGATTCGCAGTCTCTTCAGGTGAAAATCGCTACCAATAAAAGTGGTAAAAGACACATATGGTTTTGTCATCATAAACCATGATAAACTGGGCTTGGAATACAAACACAGAGACAGGTAATATTGCAGCAGACGCCGTGTCCAGTCAGAAAACATTTAGTATGACATTTTTCGCAGATAATGGTGTGGCGCATCGTGCTTAGGTGAACATGTGCTACGTGTAAATATCGAAGAGGTTGAAAATCAAAATGAAGCAATTTGGCAACCATTCTAAATGAATGACGAGGCCATAAAATTTTTAACTGCTGAAACTTAAGAAAATGGGAAGAAGGGAGAATAAAGAGGATGGAAAGGAACAAATTATGTTCAACCAGCATGTACATGTAAGAATTTTAGGACGTTACCCGATTTGCTGATCGGGTTACCCTGAGTAAATATGATGTAATAAATAAATAAAAAATTTCAGAGAGTAGAATCATCCCAAATAAATTCATTTTCAACAAAAAAGTTGTAATAATATTCTTTTCGATTGTTATGATTTCAGTTGCAAAAATGTTGGACACATGCCATTTGTTGCTACATGTATTCTTTGTGCAAAAAATAAGTCTGTATGACAAATGTAATAACTATTATCAATAAAGGAATCCTTCTTAGCTTATCAATAAAATTTTGTGTACAGTTAAATCACCGGCGTGTCCAGGATCTTTTCTTGCGGGGGGCTCAGCCCCTCTTTCAGATTTATGTGGGGGGCTTGATGGCTAAAATCGCCAAAAAACGGCTGATTTTACATGATTTTTAACAAAGTGCGGGGGGCTTCAGCACCCAAAGCTCCCCCTGGACACGCCACTGTAAATGGTTCAAGGCACTCATGCATGCAATTGGCACAAACTGGTTTTTCTTGGAAAAGTTTTCCTAGTGAGTAATTAAAGGTCTCAATTTTATTATTTTCTTAGTTTTCTTCTTTCATTTTTCAGTGCCAAATGTTTCATTATGCTGGGCCAATATTACTAGGCCCAGACAACAGAAGTGGGAACACAGGTTCTAGCTTGTATTTTGTTGACCTAATATTTTTGTTTGAGTAGGAAGATATTGAGATGATAGACATTAGGCCAGATGTCATCAGGTGCACCCACATCTACAGACAATTCAGGGCTGGAAGCTTAACCAGGCAGAAGGTGGTAGTGGCATAATTTGAGTGATTACTCTACTGCTGTTGTTGTCAGTTCATAACCTTATAACTTGGGATAAGTCTTCTGATAGGGTTGTGTTGACAGCCAGCAAAAGTACAATTGTCTAGTGGCTGAGCACTGCTTGACAAGATACTCTATTAACTGGATGATGGGCTGAATTCAGAAACAATAATAATTGTGCTTTTTCATTTATCGGGTTAGTGTAGTGGTCGCTGGGTTCAATTCCTTGCATTGCCACATATGAGTTTGCATCTCATGCAGTACACCTCTCCCACTCCAAAAGATATGCTTTACATTTCTTTGATTACAATGATAATATTACAGTTGTTTTAAGAAATTTTATCCAAATGGTTATATTTGAGCATAGCACATCAAAGCTCCCATTGGGCGCCCATTCCTTTTTAAGGGATTTTTTATTTGGAAGCATTTCAAATGGTTTGATTTTAAAAGGCATGAAGTACATTTATTACCACACTACATGAAGATGTGGAAGAATTGTATATAAATGCCAAATTTAATTAATTTAGTTTGTGATATTAAATAATGACATGGAATAGTTATTCTAGAAACCTTGTTTGTTGTTAGCCAGTGTGATAGCCATATTTATTCTGCAGTTTATATGATTTCAACCCTAAGCCATGTTTAAATAAATGGTAATGTACCACAAGTCTTGATGAGTTCCAATGTTGAAATCTTGGATCTTGAACTCCACACAAACCTGAGAAAAGTCCTCAGAACTTGCTGATGGGAATATGTTAGTAATTTCAATTACAGTGGTAAATTTCCTCCAATAAACCCTACAAATGAAACTAATTGGGATTAATTAGTTAATGAGGTTCTTGCCCTCCCACTCCAGTAGGGAGCCATATTTATCACAGCAGGTCGCTTACCAAGGTACACAGGCTTTCTTGTTCTGTAGACCTGGCTAAGCTAAGCTTTTGAGAAAACAAAAGCCGAGGTGCACAACTCAAACAGAACGCAGAAAGACTTTGTATTGTGGCACCGTGCAAAGAAATAAGTTGTACGGTCTTATTGGCACTTCCCCTGCTTGGAGTGTGTACAAAGCCATATTGTTGTGGTCATGTTAGAGCCCTCTATTGATTCAAACTGGGGTGTATTAATAGGAATAGTTATGATCAAGAAATGATGAAGAAAGAAAATATTTGGTTATGATAATGAGCTGTGATCAAACTTATATTGGATATATACCCTAGGAATTGCGTATGCTTATTACAGCTAGGACCAGTCATGGTTTGATGGCTATGAGGTTTGGTTTCTACACAACAGACATGTCTTATGCGAAAACCCAGGCGACTGTAAGATATCATTTACTGAGTGATGATATGGATTGTGTATTAGTGATGTACTCCTTGTATCGGATGTTTTAGTTTGTGTTTGGACTCTTGTGATGGGATATTCTAAGTTAATGCGCTGTTAGTGATGTCTTGCCTTATCTACTGTGTTGCGATACTGTGGATTACCTGTGTGACTGCATATGAGGAACCAGGGGGTATGTAACAAGTTGCCAAAAATGTGTTTTCATATATATAGGCCTAGTCTTCATTAATTTTAACTTCAAGATTTGGCAGCAACTCCATATCACCACAGAATATGGACAAATTGATACCTTCACATGAAGATTACATAATTGGATACATTTCTGTATATTTTTTCATGTGATGTTTTTGTAGAAAAAGAGCAAATTTTGGCATTGCTGGAGTATGTCTTTTTGCTACTTAATTGAGAATGCTGAAAATGTGAGCAGCACTGGCTGAAACACATTTGATCTTGTGCCGTGGACACTCTAAGAAGAAGATTTACAACAAAATGGCCAAATGTGAATGTTATTAAAAAATTGTTCTACATCAATACTGATGATATTAACTGCTAAAATAAGCATACTACAACTAATTCTTACTACTTTCATTTGCCATGTGTTGACTTGTCATGGTGTTGTTGTTGTTGTTTTTGTTGTTGTTGTTGTTGTTGTTGTTGTTGTTGTTTGTTTGTTTGTTTGTTTGTTTGTTTGTTTGTTTATGTTATTTTAATACCACAAAGTTTATGTACCTATTTCCCATAGACTATACTACGGTAAACCTAAAGTCAGTGACATATACTGACCTGAAACTTTTCCTCTTTTCAGCTGATTTCCTCTTTTTTTATTCCTGAAATTTACGTGTTTTCTTTTATTTTCAGCCCAATTTGAGCCATTTTACCCCAATTTTACGCTGTTTTTCAGCATTTTTGAGCATTTTCGGGTTTTTTCCTCTTTTTCTATAAAGTCCCTGTTTCAGGTCTGCATATAAATATGTATATTTCACTGGTTGTAGGATCGAATCGTGCACGTTTAGCCATCCCGCAAAGCATACTGGCATACATACAAGACCAGTATGTCTGCATGCTTGTGGTACTACCACAAAAAAAAACCATTTGTCATCACTACCTAACTTTAGGTGCACCAAAGTTACTTTTTGTAGCTATTATAAACTTTGCTTTGTTGAATATCACATTAAAATGTAATTTTTCTTCTTCTTATCTCTGTCAACAGTATGTGCCGGAACCAGTGATGGTCTGTCCAACCAAGCTAACGAAGAAGAGGAATACAAGAACTATGCCATACTACGAGAAAGATACACAAACTGTACTTACGTTGAGGGCAACCTCGAGATTACGTGGTTGCGTGACCCAACGTTGGATTTCTCCTTCCTGGAAAACATCCGGGAGGTGACAGGATACGTCATGATTGCCTTATATTATCCTGAAAGCATTCCATTGAAAAATTTACGTATTATTAGGGGTATGGATCTATCGAGGACAAATATGCACTATATGTTGGGTTAAATCACAACGCACGCAGAGCGATAGTAATGGACTTAGGGAACTACTTATGCCAAATTTACATGGTAAGGACTGGGATTTGTTCCTATTTTGCAAGAAATTAATCATGAGAAAAGGTTTCTGATGACATTGTTTTGAAAAAAAAATCCAAGCTGGAAAGATGTGGAAATCATTTAAATGCCAACAATATCCTCTAGAAAATGGGCTATGACATTGAAGAGAAACTTTGAATATTATTACAAATTAAAAATCTGTGAATATACTAAGGCTAAGTTATATAATACTCACTGGATGGGTCAGCAAAACCTTTGTGGCTACTGGTCGGGGATATACTGCTTGGCATGGGAGGGGTCCAAGATTTGATTCCTGGTGGTGCCAAGGGACTTCTTTATGTTCCTTCTTTGACTTCTGATAGCAAAAAAAAACCACAAACCATATTTAGGATTAATTTATTAGCTTCATTGCATTTATATGTCTGAAACAGTCAAATCAATAGTAAAGAGTCCCAGAATTAAGTCACTTAAATAATATGTGACATGATCAAGGGGAATGAGTCACATGTCTGCAAATTTCAATTAGAAGTTTTTAACATCATTTTCTGGCAGTTTTTGAATGCTATATATGATGCAAACCTCATCAAAATCTGGTTACCAAGTCGAGCAATTTATCAATGTAAAACAAAAGAATTTGGACACTGTTTTTGCCTTGTAAAACTTGGAGTAAAGGTTTTTGCCAATATCTCAAAACCAATATTAGCGACATCCGACTCATTCGCCTTGATCATGTCACATAATTATTTGTACTTGTGTTATTAAGTCACCTACATAATATTTGTACTTGCATGTTAAAGTCACCTACAACCTACATAATAATTGTACTTATTCATTTTATTTTTACAGAAATCTTAAAGGGTGATGTACATCTCATACACAATGACCAATTGTGCTATGTGCATACCATAGAATGGACAGACATGAGACCAGATATTGAAGTGAAATATACTGTTAATGAGGACTTGCAGAATGGATTATCAGAAGAGTGTGCAAGTAAGATACTCAACCACTAGGATCCACAACATGCTCATCTATCAGGGGCACAGTTCTTTAACCCCAATACATTTGTACGTTCATTGAATGACCTTTGAAAATTTGGGTACTAAAACTCATACTCTGCAACTGAGGTCCAATTTTGCACTACCAGTGTTTAATTGAGGTTATTGAACTATGCCATTGGGATCAGGCCATTGTGGTCCATAGTGAACATTATTACTTCATACATTTTCTTCAAGCACCCAGATGACTACAAAAAAATTGGTTTTTTTGTAAATAATAAAAGGTGACTGGTAGCATCATGTGGTAATTAGGCCTATACTGAGCTGAATAGTCCGATACACAGGCCCGTAACCAGGATTTATTTGGGGGGCTGATTTTGAAAAAGTGGACCATTTCTTTCAAAATTTGGACCTTTTTTCCCCAAAAATTTGGAACTTTTTTGACCAAAAAAGGCATAAAAAACCCCAATTTTTTTTTGCTTGCTATGTTCGCAAATGGGACTTTGGGTCAAAAGGGGGACTTTGGGGCATTTTGGGATGGGGTTGTCCGCCCCCCCCCCTGGTTACGGGCCTGCCGATAAAAAATGCTATTGTTTTTAGAAACTCTGCTTATGATGTACCATTTTATTTGATATTTTATAAAATCTGTTTTGGGGAATACATTTGTGCCAAACTATGTCATCTAAAAACAAAGCATGCAGGAAAGAGTGCGAAACTGTCTAAACCGTGTGCTCATCATCAGCTTTATCACTTCAACAGTTCAAAGCCAACAAGGCCCTATACATTGTAGATTGACAATTTCTGCATTTGTATTGCACACACCTGCCAGATACGACCTTCCTGTACAAACCCCTCAACTTCTTGCTTAAAGCCAGATTTTCCCGAGTTCATGATGCAAGCATAATGGGCTCTACGTGTCAGGTGATTTCTCATGTATCATAATTAAGGGAGCATTGCTCTTGGCAAAGATTTCCATATTAAAATAGCAGCTAGACGGAATAAAAAAAAAGAAGAATATCATTCCGTTTTATCTTTGTGCTAGAGATAGCTCATCTAGTATGTTGATGGAGCTGTATGATTGGTTAATTGAATGTGGTTAATTGAATTTATTGGAAAGACAGACATTTAGGGGAAATGTGGGATATAACCGCATCTACTGCCATTGTGTAAAAATGTGCTCAAACGTTCCGACACATTTTGTACTAAATTATGGGCATCATTCTTATTTGGCTGGTTACAGCATCAAGATACATTGATCCAGTCATTTTGTGTGCCAGGAAAAACCAACAAATTTCCAGGAAACCCGACCCAAATCAGAGCATGGTTAAATGTGAGATATCTTTTTAATGGGGTTTAGAACAATTTGTAACCACTACAAATGCGGGGCAGCTGCAGCAATCATGATAGAATTTGATAGGTTTTAGGGCAAGAAAGACCTATCTGCAATAGCTGCCAGGTGTCATATGTGTACAATATAGAATGCAGAAATTGTCAAATATCTATAGAGCAGCTTTTGCAGATAGGGTCTTAAACTAACCATTCAAATTGATAGGGCTTATAACTTCAGCTGGCATTAGATATACAAAAAGTCAAGTGGTTAAGCCATTAATAGAAGGGATTCTGAAAAAGAAAACAGGCCCACATAAATAGAAGATGGTAGGCTTGCTTAGGATACACAATTTAGGAGGCAAAAATATGCACCTCGATTTTTTAATTTTTTAAACGCAAAAATACATGATTTCTTGCCAAAAATGCAACATCTAAACAATTTGTTTTTGCGGAATGATTGCAGTACTTTTTTGTCACTAGACCCAATAACACTGCTAGTGAAAGACATGATGTACTGATAAGTGATAACAGTTTCAGAAAATCTTTTTTCAAGAATAAGTCCTAACTAAATTATCAAGGGTCTGAGTAGTAGTGATCCCAATGGTCACAAAAGAAGGACATGCACTGTTGTATTGTGGGATTGAAAGTCATGGGCCTGCTACCCATTGTATGACACTATGTGGTGTACAGTGATGTGATTACAACAGGATAATGAGGATTCTTGATCTAGTGTTCTCCATCTCCCCATAGGCTACTTAGTGAGGTACTCCCCCGGGGTACTCCACATGGGAGTTGAGATCACATTAATGTGCATCAATCTTGATCTAGCCTCCTCCATCTCCCCATAGTCTACTTAGTGAGGTACTCCCCCGGGGTACTCCACATGGGAGTTGAGATCACATTAATGTGCATCAATCTTGATCTAGCCTCCTCCATCTCCCCATAGGCTACTTAGTGAGGTACTCCCCCGGGGTACTCCACATGGGAGTTGAGATCACATTAATGCGCATCAATCTTGATCTAGTGTCCTCCATCTCCCCATAGGCTACTTAGTGAGGTACTTCACATGGGAGTTGAGATCATATTAATGCGCATCAATCTTGATCTAGTGTCCTCCATCTCCCCATAGGCTACTTAGTGAGGTACTTCACATGGGAGTTGAGATCATATTAATGCGCATCAATCTTGATCTAGTCTCCTCCATCTCCCCATAGGCTACTTAGTGAGGTACTCCCCCCCCCCCGGGTACTCCACATGGGAGTTGAGATCACATTAATGCGCATCAATCTTGATCTAGTGTCCTCCATCTCCCATAGGCTACTTAGTGAGGTACTTCACATGGGAGTTGAGATCATATTAATGCGCATCAATCTTGATCTAGTGTCCTCCATCTCCCCATAGGCTACTTAGTGAGGTCCTCCCCCGGGTACTCCACATGGGAGTTGAGATCACATTAATGCGCATCAATCTTGATCTAGTGTCCTCCATCTCCCCATAGGCTACTTAGTGAGGTACTTCACATGGGAGTTGAGATCATATTAATGCGCATCAATCTTGATCTAGTCTCCTTCATCTCCCCATAGGCTACTTAGTGAGGTACTTCACACAGGAGTTGAGATCACAGTAATTCACATCAATGTGTACCTCTGTGGCTGGTATTGCCTACTAAACAGGATGCGATACTGTGTGTGGTGACTGTGTCACTCTCTGTGTGAACTGCTTCTTGTAGTGCAACATGCAAGTTTCACTACCCTGTATGTGTTGCATGAATGTGCATTTATATGTGCTAATACTTTCAAATATCACACTGTTTCTACATGTAATTTTGCGCCTTAGAGACAGTCACTGCACAAGTGCACATTGATCTGAATTTCGGTATTCTGCATCAATGCGTATTTCACGTCTCATGTGGAACGCCCCAAATGTATCATCATTTCAGCTCTGTTTTAGCCCGTTGTCAGTCAGTAAAAGCCGGCAATAGTAGATATTCACTTTGTCGTAGCCTCAATAGAAGTGAATGGTGAAAATTGTAACTAAAGACATGTCAGCTGGGAGTCTAGTCTTATTGTTGCATATGTTTGCTCACAAGATTCATGGCAGTAGAACTGAAATTGAAAAATTAAGTTTGTCACATCTCTGTGGGTGCTGACAATTACAGAGAATTCATTTAACCCAATTTAATCAAGTTCAAAAGTCATTCACTATCACTTTGAAAAAAAGTGGCACAACTCAGGAATCATTTGAATATAGGTATCCTGAGGACTCAATGGTGTGCAACAATTCTTATGTTTCTATGGATCCTGACGATCCCTCTTTAATACTTCATCATAAAATATCTCATCTGTATTTACCTATTATATGACTTATGGGCACAACTAACATTTTGGTCAAAATTTTGTTTTTCATCTTCAGTGACTACAAGTTGTCAATATCTACCTACAGAATATCTGAAACATGTCAAACCCTAAAGTTAAACCCAAAATCCACACCTTATAAATTAGCATGATTAGTGCACATCAATGGGAAGCTGAGGACAGATTTTGGGCGGCATCTCAAAACAGTCGGCATGTCAGTTGTGCCTTTCGTTTGCAATAGGACATTATTTGCATTTTTGAACTGTATAAAATGACCAGAAACCAGCAAATTGTGTATTCATCTAATTGTTTGTTTGACTTTTTTTTGTTTCCTACAGATTTACATTGTGATCCAAGCTGCAAAGGTCATTGCTGGGGACCAGGACCCAAAAACTGCCAAAACTGTAAGATTTAGAACTTATCATAGCTAGTATTATAAGAATAACACTGTGTATACTCCCAGTCATCTGGGAAATGTTCAAATTGTAAATAATTAAATCATGTCAACCAGAAAAACGTTGTGCCCAAAACTTTTGGTCTTCAGCTTGGTGGGTGGATGACGTAGGGTCATCAGAGGTTAAACGTGGACACAGTTATGTCATTGACAACATTGTCATTTTTGACCGTGAACCCATTTCATTTGAAATTGGATCAAAATCTTACTTCATGATTCTGTGCGGTGATTTTCCCACAAAATGGTGTTGGGAAGAAACATCTTATTTCACGAAGATTGTAGACAATTTTATTTATTTTTTTAAATCCATGTGAGTTTCATGTTTTCAGCACAGACATTGGATAAACTTGGTAACAAAGTTTCATACATCAGTACTTGCTTTTGAATTAATGTGTTATACTTTTCTACCATTTGTCAAATTACATCATGATATTTAGTATACGATAAAGAGAGAATAAATGATTAAAAGATGGAAATAAAGACCGATCAATGATGATATTAATTTGATGTTACTATCCCCATGCACCATTGTGTTATCTTCAGTAGATAGCTATAAGTATTAGCATATGTTGTTACAAGTGATATGGTATATTTTATGGATATGGTGGCTATTCAGAACTAGAACACACATTTCTGGGCCAAGGTTGTTACTAGGATATGCCTTCATTAGGGACGCACCATTAGATATTATCGGGGGGGCTAGGGAGTTTGGGTCAGGTAGAAATTTTTTTTTTGGCGCTGAAGGCGGCAAAATTTTTTTTTTCTGCCTTTGGAGGCAAAATTTTTTTTCGCCGCCTTGGTGCGAAATTGTCTTTTTTCAATTTTAATGTATACCTTTATACAGAGCTGGGTAGGGGGAATTTTTTTTTGTTGCTCATCAGTGAGGCAAATTTTTTTTTTTTTACTCATCAGTGAGGCAAAATTTTTTTTTTTACTCATCAGTGAAGCAAAACTTTTTTTTTCAAAAAACTCCCTAGCCCCCCCGATAATATCTAATGGTGCGTCCCTTATAACCAAACATGTGTAAATAATCTCTACCCCTAACATGTGTTCATGTCATGTTCTATCATAACAACACATAAAAAGTAAAATAGCTGTGGTAACTTACATTCTGGTAGAAATTTGGCTAACAGATGGGTTGAAATCCAACATGTATGTGTGTGATTTTGTTACACAAATTTTGTAATCAATATGAGGAGCTATGAGGCAAGTTATTGCTAATAAATGTGTGTCACTATTGGCCTAGAAAAAATTGTTTGATTGATGTAATCGGCCCAACCGACACTGCCGACGCTGAATATTTTTTAGTTTTGAAAGAAGAACAAAAAAGACATTAAGTTGACTTATTTTTTTAATGGACAAAGTATAAATGTTTTTTACTGTTTCCTATGATCCTATCGCTTTCTACTTTTTTTTCCCCCCATTGAAGTGACATATTGCACCACCTAGAGTCTGGTGGTCTCTAATTAAAAGCAAAAACATAAAAAATACACATTTTAACTCAATATCTGTGTGTACCATTGTCAAAAAACAGGTGCTGATTTGGCAAGCTTGGAATTTAAAAACATTATTATTATTATTATTTTATATAACACAAATTAAACAATTTTTTAGGCCTAAGTATATACAGATGAGTTCTGGAAACCAGGTGTGTTTTATCAAAACATTTATGGTTTGGTTGAGAGACCACCTCAAATAAATTGCAATGACCCATTTCTGTTCACACAGTTACCATGTGCTGAATACAAAGGTTGGCATTATAGTCGTTATAGAGATGAATTGCCGTATTCGTCCGAGTATAGTCCCACGTTCGAGTATAGTCCCCCCCCCATTTTTCGAAAAATTCCAGAAATTGTAAAAACAAAAAAATTTAAATTTTTTTTTCGGTTTTGAGTGTCCCTGGACCTAGACCTAGATGCTAGGATCTGTCATGGTTGACCTAAAAAAAAAATTTCAAGATGTTTTGTATTTTTAATATGAAAATTGATAATTTGTATTCATGTCATACTCTATTAATGATTTCAAAATGCATTCAAATTCAATGCATTTTGAAATCATTAATAGAGTATGACATGAATACAAATTATCAATTTTCATATTAAAAATACAAATATCTGAATTTTTTTTTTTTGGTCAACCATGAAAGATCCTAGCATCTAGGTTTAGGTCCAGAACCAAAAAAAAAAAAAAATTTAATTCGAGTATAATCCCACCCCCCAATTGTGAAAAATTTTCACCTAAAAAACGTGTCGGACTATACTCGGACCAATACGGTAATATAATATCATAATCTCATATTAATTATCCCATCTGATGATCTGTTCCAGAATCATTCCTGTCACAAAATCAAGGGTTGAGAGCCAAAAAGCCGTAACTCACAAAGGAATCCTTTGAAAGTTACGGCTTTCTGGTTCCAAGCCTCAAAATAAGCAGATCTGGACCAAGAGACATACATATGTAAAAAAAAGCAGCTCCTGGTCCTGTGATTATCTAGTGAACTAGGAGCCAGTTTTAAAGAGCTAAAAGTCATTTAAATTTCAATTGTACACATTCAATACAAAACCTGCTTTAACTACCAGGCTCTATTTTTTTTAAATGTAGAGCCTGGTTCATATGATTTCGGTGTGGACCAGGACCAAAATGTTATGACCATTGGGTAAATGGCTTCTGGGTGCCTGCTTATTTTGAAGCTTGTCTGTTTCTCAACCCTCGGTATGGTGAATATACAGATACATGATATATTTGACAGTTATTATTTGATGGTTGGACACAATTTGAGTTCACCATTGAGCTATAATCATATATTGGACGAACTTGTTTATGTTAATGACATTTCAAGTTGTTTATGTTAATGACAACTTATTATGAATGATAGGGGCACAATATGTAAATCAATTGTTTTCCAAATCTGAGAAAAAAAGTTTATTGAGTAGAAAAAAGTTATTTTGACTCTTGAAGTTATTTTGCAATCATTGTTTGTTTGTTGTCTACCCAGGTTGGTCCGTGAGGGACACATGCTAATCCATGGGAAATCCATGGACCGTTCCAAGCTCATACTATAAAAAAGCACAAGCCTAGATAGCCAGTGTAGGCTAACAAAATGCATGCTGGCCTATAGATAGCTTTGATAAACAAAGCAAGAAATGGAAGAAAATAGCAAGGAAAAGAAGAAAGAGAGAAGGCCACTCCCAAACACAATTGTACAATTTTACTCTTAGCCCTTACTTCATGAGAAAGGAAATTGGAATTCCAATCTCAAGCCCTGATGCAAAGTGTGTTACCCACAGGGTGCTCTACGGTGTACCACTTTCTCTGTACCACTCTCATTTCATCTAAAGTCTTAAAATGTTACTTGACTTCTTGCCTTTTTTTTTCTAGTGACTCTCAAAAACTGTAGTGACACTTGTGATCATCGTTGCAGCGGACCAACTCCAGCTAATTGCTGCCACAAAAGCTGTGCCGCAGGATGTGTTGGACCTAGTAATACAGAATGCCTGGTGAGTAACCAATGGCAGCGCTACTTGCCCCCCCCTACTTTTGAGGTAAAACCCAAAAATCACGTAAATTGCCACTTTGTGCGGCAATTTTATGCAAAATTTGCCCCCCTGAAATTCACTTTGCCCCCAATGCCCCGAAAAAAAAAAAAAAATCCTGGCGCCGCCTCTGTGAATAACTAAAGAGGTCTGTGCGCATAAGCAGACAAACTTAACCAAACGGACAGAAAAAAACAATTGATGTTTTAAGCAGATAAAGTGCTCTTCTTCAGGGACAGACAACAAATATATCATTAAACATGTAGACAACTTTTGAGGCAATTTATGAAGCATTCAATTTAGTTGCTTCTGCTTGTTCCAATTCAGCATCGAAGTGGTTACGTAATTCTCTTGGTTACCGGATCACGCTACTTTAGTATGCCTTCGAGTGCCATTATGTGGTGATCATTTCGATCGTGGTTCATTACTCTAGCGCGTGATCCCGTTGACATAGTAACATTACGTAACTTCGATACTGAAAAGTGGGTTTGACATCAAGGGTGCATAACACTTAAACCTCATTCATTTGTCACTATCCCAGGCTTGTTTGCAGTTTACCATGGATGAGCAATGCGTTGAGCACTGCCCGTTGAGATACAAATACAACCCTGTCACTTATGAGAATGAAGAAAATGCAGATTTCCGATTCTCCTATGGATCCCGATGTCTGAAGGAGTGCCCTGGTAAGTCAACTAGATCTTTCTAACCAGACCAGACTCAAAATTTTTTTAAATGTGTCTTGAAGGCTTTGGTGACGTGCCTTTGCAAGTCAAGAAGTGAGACCCATATCTATACCAATTTCATCAAAAATATGACACATTATACTTCAGGCCCAGATTTTGGGCCAAATTTGAAAAAAAATTGACCATTTTCCTCACATTTTTGTATGTTTTGGGAAATTAATGGCTCACGATTCACAAAAAACAAGCCAATCTCCCGACAAATTTCCTGAGAAAAAGTTATGAGACATTCTGTATTTTATATCCATTCACTCATTGTCATATTGTCAATTTATTTGTCCAGAAAGCATAATATTTATTTTATGATTTCTATTACTATAGCAAATGTGCTTGAGGATGGGGACAACTGCGTGTTGGAGTGCGGAGCAAATACCATGGAACAAAACAATAAGTGCATCCCGTGTGATGGGCCTTGTCCAAAACGTAAGCATTGGTATTGGTAAAAACATGCATTGGCGCTAGTAGTAAATTCCAATTTTCTATGCTTTACCTCACTTGTTCAGCTCAAAATTAAAAGGGGACATATCTGACAGTAAAAGCTAACATTTTATGGAAAATAAATTATACTAATCTATTTTTAAAGAAATGTTATAATATGGCTTTAACACCAAAATTGGCTTGATTATTGTATGGTCCAATATAGTGTAAACCTGCCAGTTTTTGTGTGCTACAAAAGCCGCTACATGTACCAAGCATACTGGGCCAAAATGACAAAAGTTTAACAATGCTAGAGAATTACGTTTCATGATTTGATTTCAATTCTCCAGGTTGTGAAGGCCTTACTGATACAACCGAAATACTGTATGCACACCACTTTGAGGATGATAGGTTTAAAAACTGCACCACCATCACAAACAACATCTTGATTGGGCCTACATCGTTTACCGGGTAAGTCTCTCAGTGTAGTGGGCCTCCACTTTATTGAATTAGTATGTTATTGGTTTGGTTCACTTACAACGTTTATGAAGCATGCACATGTAGTAGGAATAAAGACAGCATTTAATCATAAAGTTGTAAGCTTACACTGACTAGTAGGTTAGTTACAGAATTGTCCTGTATGTCTACCACCAATGTTGACAAAACAATGGGTTTTTTTCTTCAATATTTTAAGGGATCTAAAATGAGCGTTTATTGCGTTTCGACAGTATTTTTTGTGGGACATGAGAGCACCTCAGAACTATCGAATTGCATTCTGAATCTGAAGCATGTCTTTCTGATATCAAATAATTTTCATTTTTGAAAATCACAATATAATACAAATTTTATGACAAATTATAAAAATTTGATATTTTTCAAATTTTTGATATATAGCAGTCCTCGAAGTAAATTATATAAATCTAATGATATATTCTTAAAGTGTATGTAGCAGGGAGGAAAAGCTGACGGTCAATTGAAAATTTTGACCTTTCATTTTGAAGATATGGATTTTTTCCAAAAAAGACCTTATTTTTGTTTGGTGTTTTGGGGAAAAAATCCATATCTTCAATACTGAAAGGTCAACATTTTCAATTGATCGTCGCTTTTATCCCACCTACATACACTTTAAGTATAAATCATCAGATTTATAAAGTTTACTTCAAGTACTGTTAAATATCAAAATAACAATTTTTAATGATTTGCCATAAAATGTGTATTAAATTGCGAATTTCAAAAAATCAAAAATATTTGATATCAGAATGACATTCTTCGTATTCAGAATGCAATTCGATATGTCTGATGTGCTTTAATGTCCCAAAATAAATACTGTCCAAACGTTCATACCCCAGCCCTATGATATGATGCCAAAATCTCATCAAAGGTGAGTAAGTCAGGGGATACTGCTGTTGATATGCTCATACACCTTCAGCTTTGCAATTACCAATTAAGACTATAAAGAAAGAACAAACTTCGAAAAAAATTCATAATACTCGTAAATGACAGAACGTAAGAAAACTATTTAATTTGTTTGTGGAATTACAAATAAACACAGCCAAAAAAGAAAGTCTCCAGTAGTTCCATCACCATTTAATCAGATTCGGATGAGTTTATGGCAAAATAATTTATATAATAATTTTCTATACACTTTCCTGCGAAGATTGATACCAAATTTGATATCAAAAGTTTAATCATCATGAGCAAAGGAGCCGTTGTTTGGAAATTCGTGCAATTTTAAAAATGACAAATTACGAATTGACCACGCAAAAATCAATGCATGGTATCAGCTTATTATGTGGCCTGAAGCATGCCCGTACAGGAATCATTGTACCCTTGCCTGCGCACAATTGAAAGAGCGGGGTATTTGATTTGCATTTTGACATGCATGGGCAAACCTTTAACCTGCCGGCCTATTCAGGCGGCGTAATTCTTGGCACTCACGCTAGCTCTGCTACGTGATACAATTCCTATGTCATTTTTAAAATTGCACGAATTTCCAAACAAATGTTTCTATGCTCACGATGATTAAACTTTTGATATCAAATTTGGTATCAATCTTCAAGGAGAGTGTATAGAAAATTATTATATAAATTATTTTGCCATAAACTCATCAGAATCTGATTAAATGGGGATAGAACTACTGGAGACTTTCTTTTTTGGCTGTGTTTAGATGAGTTGCATATGCCTCAAATACAAAATGATTGAGCATTTTGTCTTTTGTTTTTAATTATTTTTCTTCATATTTTCTTTTTCTCTGTCATTTCATTTTGCCAGTGATCCATGGGCGCCATGAACCCCTCACAGTAGAAATGTTGGAAGTATTTACAAACGTCAAAGGAATCACTGGCTTCCTCTCCATACAAGGGCATCATGATTCTTTCCGTGATCTCAATATGTTTCGCAATCTAGAAGAAATCAATGGACGGACATTATACGGGTAAGCAAACCAACCAAAATAGTTTCATTGAATGGACACTTGGACAGGTAACACAGAATTACTAAAGTTTGTTCGGCTTATAATTGGCAAAAAATGAGATTCATTGCATAGTGGATTGATAAAGAATGACATGGACACAGTTAGATGAAGCAACCATGCTAGTTGTGTGTTGCATAATGCATGACTTGCTCACACTCATGTGAATTGAGGGGTGTGTTAGTTGGAATTTTATTCACTCGCGTAGTAACAAAAACCAAATAATTTTCGCTAGTTATAAGCTGAACAAATTTGGCTGTTGAGATGGTACCGGTTGCTGGGATATCTTTGCATATTTATTAACTGCTGCCTTCTTGCTGCCCTATGTGCAACCCAACATGAGTAAAAGAGGTAAATTGACCAAATTGAAATATCAATATTAGAATATGATGAAGAAAATTAAATTATTACTCAAAGCGGAATTACTAGTACTCAATATTAGAATATATTACATAAATAAAGAGGCATTTTGATACAGAATTCAATTACTATGTTAGATTTATTGGAAGGTTGAACAATTCCTTCTTATTTTAAAAACTTTTAAGAAAACTTAAAAAACAAGCATCAAATTTATTGTTTACTTTTTTTGTTGCTAAACTGAATAATTGTTTGGACCTCCTTAGAACATGTTCCTATAAACTTGCACCCACATTTATAGGCAATAGTATAATAATAGCCTCTTTTACTGATGCTGGGTCAGATTTTTTAGTTTTTTTATTGTGCCATCAGACTTAGCTTGCTTCCACAAGTCTATGTTTAAACTATTCCATAAAATCTCCGTTTAAATTGAAATAGGTGAGAGTAATGCATTGTAGTGTGTGATATGTGTAACCAGTGCATGTACTGTACAACTCATTTGCCAGCCACCTTTGAATGTTTCAACAACAACAAAACTGTTTAAGCAAATATAAAGAGTACAAACATTGTTGCTCTGCTCAGGTACCAGAGAAAATTAGTAGGCCTTGACAAAAGTTAACATTTTTCACAAAATTTTCATTTTCACTTTTCATTCAGCCTATTTCATTTCATTGTTAGTAATATGAAATCTTTTTTGTTTGTTTGAAGTTTCCTACGCATAAATCGACCTTTCGATAAATCCCATTAGTCTTTGCGGGTAGACCTGAGATGCTGTCATTTAATGTCGCGCTGAGGTGCACATTGTTTTGCGAACATCATTACTGCACAGTGCATATCAATGTGACGTCAAATGAAGACATCTCCGGTCTAACCGCAAAGAATTATGGGATTTACCAAAAGGTCAATTGAATCAATTATGAAAAATGAATGATAATGCTACAAAATGGAAGCTGGTCAACCAGTTCTGTTCATAATGTAAAGAAAGCTTTCATTCTTTCTAAAATGCTTTCAGATTATCAGACTTCATGTTTGTTTGTGTTTACTTAGCTCAAGTAGTTGCTTTATTTGTTGATGTATTGATGGTGTATGTGTTTATCCTTGTTGTAGTAAAAGTAGGTTCTGCACAAATGTATGCAATAGAACATTCATCTTCCATTTACAATTTAGTAAATCATTAGTAGTATTATGACATCATTAAAGACCACTAAAAATTTTTTTCATGAATTATTTATTTGAAAAAGAACTGACAGGTAATTCACACAATTTTATTCACTCCCACCCTGATTACTTATTCAGAATCAGTCAAATACTTTTACATTGCTGTAAAGGTTGTATTGCAGACATCCGAGTACAAAGCTGCCATGCAATGTAATCATTATGCCCTATGGTTTCTCCTAGTTTGTCAAAAGAAACATGTGTATATGGTTATTGACAAGTACAACTTATCTCAAGTGGCAGCTATCTTCCATATAACCTGTGATCTATCGTTTCATTAGTGTTGCCTGAGGATTTAATTAATCGGTTTTAATATTCAGGACTGTTTTTTAATTAAAAAATGTAAAACGTTTAGGAAAATATCAATTTCAAATTTTAAATTCAATTAAAAAGAGAAACTACCAGTTTGCAAACTGACCAATCTCATCATTTATTAACACTCACTTGACATAACATGTACAGTGTGGGTGTGAATAGTATCCAACTTTATTGCACTGGAAGGAAGTGAAGTAGTTTGTTTGTTTGTCTGTCGTGTTTGTTTGTTTGTTTGTTTATTTGTTTGTTTAAATGGTTGCTCTGTGTGGAGACACTTGGGTCATGATGAGACCAGACTCAAACAAAATGCTCAAGCCAGGCTAAAGAGCCTATATTATTATAGGTTCTAGTAAGTGCCTCAAGCATTCTGCTCAAACATTCTGTTCCTTGCATTTGTGTGTGTTGGGGTGTGTTCATCTGTTATCACCCGGGGGGGTCACTCCCATTGTGGCCTGTACACCATCCGCGATAATGAAAATGCGTAAAAGGGTAGTTTTTAGTGGGTAAGCATGATACTGCAGCATGCTTAGCGTTTAGGGTGTCAAAAACATGAAATATTGGAAAAAAGGGTAGCAAAATTGCAATTGCTAATACGCGGAAATGAAATTTAGGGTATGAAATTTGATGCAAGGAATAAAATCCCTGTTTAGGGTGTAAAGACCTGTTTTGGGTATTGTTTTAGCCAAGGGTTAAATCCTTGTTTAGGGTGCTTTTCAAAAGTTGATTATCGTGGATGGTGTACAGGCCACAATGGGAGTGACCCCCCGGGGTCCCACAACTGCGGACTTTTGTATGAATTGAAAATGTGGAAGCACAAAGACCTTGGACATGATGGTTACAAGACCTATTCCAGCTGGCTACATACATATCTTTAGAATGAATTTAGCCAATATGTCCCTATTCGAGATATAATGTCAGATCTGTGCATAAAAGTCCATGGTTTTAATGTGAAATGTCAGTCCTCAGTTGCTTGTGTAATATCCCAGGATCCGCAGTTGTGGTTGATTTCGTGTACATGTAGGCGTTTGTTTTCACTGACAAACGTGGACCCACCTATGAAGTGTGGACCAACAGGAATTGTGGACGTCCACGGTCGTAAGAGAGCAGCAGAGGAGGCTACATGCCAAAATAATGCATATGGGGGTATGTCCCCCATCGTATGTGCAATACCAGGTCCACGATTTGGCGGTGAAATATCATATCTTACCACAGAAGGCCACGCTTTCAATAGTGAAATGTCAAAGTGTAGCGGTCCACGGTTATGCTGTGAACTACATAGGAGGCTCATAGGGTCCATGTTTGTCCTTGAAAACGTGTAGAAGTATGTATGTGTGTGCTTGTACAATGTTTCTTGTTATGCTAAACTAATAGTAGTCTTCAAGCATCTGACATAATCTTTTCTTGCTTACCATTACGTACCATCTTGCCATATTTAGCGTTGAAGGCCTGCCAACATACTCCATATACATATCAAGCTTCTCCCTGCGGGAACTCAGCTTGACTTCGTTGCAACTAATCAAAGACGGGTACATCCTGATCGAGCGCAATCCATTGATGTGCTATGTGGAAGAGAAGATGTGGATTCCGCTGCTGAAAAAAGGTCTTAATAAACAAAGTGTTATTATCGACAATAACAAGCCAGTTCAGGAATGCAGTAAGTAAATGCACGGTGCCATGTTTTGACATGGTGTGTATTCAAAATGTTACCTTGTATTCGAATGTTACATTGTATTCGATACTAACTTGATTTGAATTACTGTTTTCTTTAGCGAAAAGGCATTTTCAGTGTTTCTATCTTCACTGAGATCTCTGGGTCTCGTCAGCTTGCGAAAGATCAGCACAGGTAACGCGAGAGTGATGACCAATGACCTCTTGTGTTACGGCACCAATCCGAACATGTGGGAAACGATATTTGATCACACGTCTCAGGCGATCGAAATATCCGGCAACAAGGATCCACGCATTGCAGTGAGTACCAAGAACAACGCCCTCGTGCTCAAAGATAGATAAAGAATATGGTCCCAGAGGAACGTCCCTTGGTCCCCATCAAAGCTTAATAGTATATATGTACACATAGCTTATACCTTCAAAAAATCCAGTTTACAAAACATCTCAAAATTTCTGTAAATTTCAAAAATCAATATTATTCTGAATTGTTCAAAATTGTGCTTTAGGAATTTTACTTTGATGTTATTGAAACAGGAAGTATGGTTTTAAGGGGGTACTACACCCCTCAATAAATTTGTGTCTATTTTTTCATTTTTCTCAAAAACTAATAACACAGTGGAAACAAAAGTTATGTATATTATAGGGGCAATGAATTCAATTACTACACTGGAATTTCAGTGACCCAAGACAAGCGGTTCGTTATTTATGATAAGAAAAGAGGTACCGCTAGAATGTACCTCATTTCCTATCATATTACCTGAACCGCTTGTCATGAGTTACTGAAATTTCAGTGTAGTAATTGGATTCCTTGCCCCAATAATATACATAACTTTTGTTACCAGTGTGTTATTATTTTTGAGAAAAATGCATAAATAGTCACGAATTTACAACAGGGGTGTAGTACCCCTTAAAGCATACACTGATTACACTCAATGGAATAAAAGTAGTCACAAAATAAAAGTAAGAAAATTAAATTAAATTAAGTTTTGATGGACGATTTTGAAATAAACGAAGGCTGGCATTATCAGTAGGTTTGTAATGACAGTGCAAAAAAGTTTATTTTATCTTCAAAGTGTGCTGCTTTAAATACTGGAAATTATCAGTTTCTAAAGTTTTCAAGTATACCTATAAATGTTTCAAGCATATTAAACCTTACAGTTTTCTTGGCAAGATATGTGTACATTATATACTCAAGGAGCTGGGTCTGTGACACCCTGGATATGTAGCCCTACTCTTCCTTAAACATCCCTTAAATTGCACGATTTTGATTGTTTGTTTCATGTTTGGTTTTATTCATTTTGCATTCTCTTCACCCGACGATCATTTTCATTTCAAACCATTAATTTGCATGGCTGAAGTCTGACCAACAGTGAAATCATTTTGATTTTGTATTTGTATAAAATATCCGCCTGGAAAAAGATATGTCTCCCTCAGCAAGTCAAGTATTATTTTGTTAGTTTAAGAAGTAGATTTTATAATAAAATTAGAAGCCAAAATGAAAGAAAATCTAACTGAAAGTGAAAGAAGTATTTTTGATTTGGATAATTTTTATAGTCCCATTTCTATCCATATCTTTGTGTGTATTAATTTGGTAGGATGGGGGGGAGTAAAAATAAATATAAATATCTTACAAATTATAAGCTCTGTTGGTCAGATTTGCATATTTCCTTTCATGACCTTGCTACTAACCCCCATTTCATCTGAAGACGCTCCATCCATCCATCCATATATCATACAACCATCTGCTCTTGTATAATATCTGCATATCATCATATGTATAATATCTGCATATCACCATATGAAGTCATGCATGCATGGATTAAGCTATCCCATCATGCATCTGTCATACATCCTTACACCCATAATGCATTTTAAGCAGACTACACTACTAGTTCAGTATCATGATGTGGTCAATCACCATTGCATTGTGGTATACTGTATCTTACACTATACACTGTCCTGTCTCGAAGTAAGAAGCAAAATTATAATAAAAATTGACCGATTGTGACATGAATTTTACGCTGCCAAAACATTATTCATCGCACATATATATAATACTGTACTGGCTCTATCATAAATACCAAATTTAATAAATGTATCCTTCAAGAATGTGTGTGTTGCACTCTTATTAATGTTAAACACATTACCTGATTAAAATGACAACTTTTGAGTGGAATTGCTTCATACTTTGAGCTTGACAGTACTTCTACATTTCTACACACCCAACATTTGAAACTCACTAGCACAGTAATTTTCAGTGCATCTATGCACTCTGTTTAATAACATTCATATTCACACACAAGTCTCTTAAATAACATCAGCACATTTCTTATAATCTGAAGCACATTGTACTTAGTTTTACTTAATTTTGATTGTAATATTAGACACTTTCTATCAGTTTCAGCACTTTTTTTCTAAGAATTTTTTTAATTAGGATAGAAATTAGTTTTGTACATTTTAAGTCAATTATGTAGTATTTACATGTAGGTGTGAAATTTTGTATTTGAATGTTGTTTTTATTTTTTGATTTTGATGGTGGAAATAGTTTAAATTTGTCCCTTGATTTAATTTTGTTTTATTTATGTTATGTTTGTTTTTATAATTTTTTATCTATTTAAAAATTCACTAAAACTTTTAAACCTAGTTTCGTTTGATAATTGATATTTTGGTTATGATTTAAAATCTTTTTTTTTTTTTTGTCAAATTTCAAATAATACTTTTCTAAATTAACAAAAACTAAATGACATTGATTATTTTGAAACATTAAATTAACAATTACAATTCTAAATAATAACAAATTAACAAATGGAAGAATGGTGAAATACTTATATGGAAATCACAAATATGGATAAAATAAAATTATACATAATACTTCAAACTAACCAAAATTGATTTTACCAACTAGTAAATAATAACAAGAACTGTCTTTAAAAAAAGACCACCATGGATGAAGATCAAAATAAAGAGAAGCTGAATTTGTAACCTTAACTTAATATACTAGTTGAATAATATATACTATAAATAACATAACACAATTAAGCACTGCACAAATAACACTGTTTTGCTTGTGTCTAAAATTATGTGGTTATTCTACTACACCATATAAAATTGTGTTTCCTGGAAAGATATTAAGGCACAATTTTCCATGTATTAGTTGGGGAAGTCATGTGCATTTCCATAATTGATTAATGGGATCGATTTTGTTTTAAAGAAGCCATATTTGGTAAGATCAAAGGGTGGTAAATGAAGAAAAACACTTTTTCAAACAAACATAAAATAGACAATAAGACCCATCGATATACCAAACGCGTCAAAATTTTCAGCCAAATTTAACACATTGTCTTTTACAACTTAACAAAAATTTCAGGGAAATTTCAAAAATTCAGTCACAGTGAGGGAAAAATTGAGAAAATTTAGGAAAAAATGGTTGATCCATATACCAAAATTGGGCTAGGAAAAGGGGTCATTGATATACCAAATGGATTAAAATGTTTGCGGCACATCCCGTATGGTCATTTGTACCGAGTTATATCAATTAAAAGCTGATTTGACAGAGACCACATAATGATTTTGACACAATCAATACAACCTATATATTTAACCAATTAAAACTGACTCTTAAACTTTATACACACTTACACTATCCTATACAAGCATGCGTTGATGTATATGAAATAATATATAACAAAGCATGACACCAAATAGCTACCATGCAGCAGCAATGGAATGTAGCTGCTGACATCAACAGGTTGTGCAACCTTTGACCTGCGAGATGACCTACCTTTGAACCCTGGTGGATGCTGAATTGATTTGCCCAACCCTACTAACATATGTACCTTGTTTGCAGCCTACTAATCTAATGGTTAATTTATTTCTTGCCAAGTTGAGATAATCGAGGATTCTCAAAGTAAAGACTTTTTGTTTTTCAAATTATTTTTTTATAGAAATACAGATTTTTGAATGTTTTCTTCATATTCAGAACTTGTTTTTTCATTCCAAATTATGATTTCTCAATGACAGAGTTTCAAAAATAATAACAGAAACATTGTTTATTCAACACAAATTTAATTTTTGTTTTCCCCTACAAAATCTGATTTAAATAAAAAGCCCAATTAGAAAATCAGACAGTTTAAATAAATAGATAAAAGACGTACATTTTTCTTCTTTACGTTATTGCAATCATAAGTTACTGTCTGGAAAAAAATTGTCAAACATAAGGATAATATTTACTCCAAAATATTTTGAGAATCCTCACCTCTCTTGCTGCTGAATTCTAACCAATGCTTGATGACCCCTGGTTTGCATGTTGCACTAAAAATAAACACCTCCCTATTGGGGCTTATGGGTGTGACCCCCTGATTACATGCCAATTAAAGGGACCATACTACTCTCTGCTACTGTAAATTCGCTGCCACCAATCATATTCTGGTATTATCTTCACTGCTGCTACAGAATTTGCCGCCAAGGGGAAGCCTGGATCTGAGTCATCCGCCTGCTTCTGTCTCGAGAGAGATTTATTATAAAACATCGCCGCCGCCTAAATATTGCCATTTCTTGCCGGGAAATAGTCACGCCTAATCTTTACTGCCTTCTCTGCTCTATAGGGAACAATCGATTCTGCCAAAAAAATTTGGAATAGACTGCAGCTTAGAAAAGAAAACTGACCTCCACTGGAATATCACTGCACTTGTGAATGACATAATCAATAACCAATTAGTTATCAATTAGTTATCAATATATCTATCAGTTGATTATAAGTGCTATGATGAAATAAATGCTTGTTGCTTCCTAACATTTGCAAAATGTTACCACGGTAGTTTTTGCTTTAACAAGTCACGTCTGAATTAGAAAAAAGTAGCAACTCACCCATTTTTTGACAAAAAATATCAACTTTTTGAAGGATTAATCCAAAGAATGTTGATTAAAGAATGATCAATAAATAGTCACAAGCTGGTAATTCCAAGGGAGGTTATGTTTTTTTTTGGCTATTACAAGAAGATGTGTTTGATATGAGAGGTCAAGATAGGTCAATTGAGGTCAAGGTGGGTCATGGACTTGAAATCGACAAATTGTATTAATATGTTTTATTAATTAAGATGAAATTTAACATTTGATTTTGTTTTTGCATGCTAAGCAGTACTATGCACGAGATATTGATATGAATATGAGATGACATTGTTTCAAAAGTGTTTTGATTATTATCAAAATTATGTGATTCTTCCTTCAGTGATACTCTATCAAAATAAATTCCTTGCCATTTTTTGTGGCACGAATGATAAAATTTCATGGGTTTTTTTAAAGCAACATTTAAGAACAAATTCAACAGAAAGGAACATTTGTCATTTCAAACAAAAATATGACTTGATTACTAGATGCATGAGAAGTAACAAATTTAATGATTTTATTTCTTTAAAAACTTTTTTCCTTACTTTTTACATTTCATTTGATCATTTATTTTTGTGATAGATTTGACAAATAATGTAGCATATCTAGAAGATATGTTTCTTAAAAATTGTCGTCTGCACCACATACTGTCATATCTCAAAAGGCTGCCTTGTGCGATTTTTATTATCATTGTGGTATTTCATATTTTATATTTCGGCATGCTTTCTTTTATGTATGGACATGAGATTGTAGTAATACTTCAAAATAATAAATTAATATAAAAAGTTAACTTTACAGTGTATCTCGTCACAATTAAATAACAATAATAAAAAAAATCACACATGGCAGCCTTTTGCGATATGTGAAGCAGACGACGAATAGTGCTTTCATCTTTTCTTTGCAGTAGCTTTCTCTGTACAAACTTTTGCATAGCAAATAGTACTATCTAGAGCAGGAATGCTTAATTTACTTGTAAGGGGATAGAGAACAAATGTGTTAAATCAGATGCATTTCAGTATGTTAAAAAAAAAAAGATAGTTGTGATTATGGGCACAGCATTTTTTTTCCAGTAACAGCTTCATGTTTTCAGAAAATAATGACAACTTTCTTAAGGAAAATTGTCTGATTTCAACAGAAAGTTCTCTATGTTTTTGCATATGTAAATTGTGGAATCATTGGTGATATTGCCATTGCAGCTTTAATGGAATTGGGGCAACAATATATTGCAAATGCTTTGTAATGTTTAACAGGTCTATTGAAGAGAGTGTGTATGTGAGGGAGTGTGTCATTTACAGTGCACAGCGATATGTTTCCATTCTGAAATATTTACGCCCTCTTATCCGAGACTTTTACGCACAATACCGATAAAAAAAGTGGTTTATTTTAGCGAAACTGGAGCACATTTTATCGTTGTTTGGATGTCACACAGAACAATTTACTTCCATTTATAATGAAATTAAGTAATTCTTGGCCAAACTGAAGTTTGGCCAAGAATTACTTAATTTGATTATAGTTGCGAATATTCATGAATGGGATTTCCCCCGATGACCATTTCATTGTGAGCATAAAAAGTTCCAAATATGGCTAGTGGAATGAAATGTTGGCTAAAATAACAAAACACTACATCATTCTTATGACATCATCAAGATTACTGGATGACGATTGGCTGACAACGTTTTGAGGCGTATGTAAGTTTCTTTTAGCGGTGCTGATTTTCTGTACGGATATATATCGCTGTGCAGGGGTGTGTGTTTATTTATGTATGACAAGTTATTTGATTATTATGTCTATCACAAGCAAAGCTCTTTGATTGGTTCAGAAGACTCCATGTTGGCATTTGAACTCGTCACAAATTTCAAATGATTTGTGGTGCTATGCATGCATTACATGGAGTTTTGGTCTCACAATATTACATGTGTACTCAGTATAAGTTACTGCCAGCCAACAGAAGTTCTGTGAATTAAGAAACAAATACTTTGCTTGGGATAACAATGTGTTTATGATGTAAATACATGATCAGTGTGATCATGTTTATGATGAATACGGGTTGAAGCATTAGAATATAGCGTGTATAGAAAAATGATGCCAATATATGTTATTCATCAGTGTATTCAGTCAAGACATATCACATGATTTGGTTTGCTAGTCCAGTATCCTATATAGTGCCAAGTAACAAATAAAACAAGTGTGTCCTAAACAGTTAGCAATACAATGCAACATGTGAGCCTGTAAACTGGAATTTGCCTGGGGAATTTGTCAGCAGGTCTTATGGAACTGCTTGTTTTTTAACCCCAAACATCCAGTGACCCAAAAATTTGGAAAGTGGGAAAAGACAGAAGATATCTTACACTTCCCACAATGCATTTCTTCCCTGTACTGATTTGCTATTCAGTGCAACATGGGTCGATAATGACAAAAATACCTCAATTAATAGAGCTCATCCATATCTTGCAATTGAGGTATTTCTCGTTACTGTTGACCCACGTTGCACTGAATAGTAAATCAGTACAGGGAAGAAATGCATTGTGGGATATGTAGCTGATATCTTCTGAGGGAAAGTTTCAACAAGGAGAATCTAATATATATTCTTCCTATTTTCATCTGTAATACTGGTGCAGAAACAATAATATGACATGAATGAATACATTAGGTGAAGAAACTTGGCATATAGGAATTCATTGCCCCATCTACATCCTTACTTAAAACAATATATTCCATATAAGATTCGGCAACGTATTCCCCATGAGAAAATAACATGGGCATTTCACACATGTAAACAGTTTTCATACATTGTTGATATAGCTATTGTTTTCAATTATTCTAACAATTTCATTGTCATAAATGACCAAATTCAAAATATGTCAATTTGATTCATAAATGTTCATAAACATTTGCCCCATCAATATTCATGATGATATAACCTTATTGTTTTCAATTGTACCTCAAAACATTTTCATTGTCATAAATTGACCAAATTCAAAATATGTCAATTTTGATCCATTCATAAATATTTAATATGCATATATTCAAATATGTCACATATTTCAAACATGAAACTTTATTTACATATGATTCAAAACATACCATACATTGTAAGAACACATCAAAATAATGTTTTATAGTGTGTTCATTTTCAAAATGTCAAGATTTCACCTGTCATTTGTAGGTAGATGTGTGAGTGTGACATTTTATTTATTACATGTGTAGATGCAATAACATGGATTTTGACCTAGTCCCCATAAAATGTGTGATTATTTCATATGCAGTCATGTGACAAGAGTTAGGGGACAAGGGCAACATCCAGGTTCCTGCTTTGTAGATAGCTTGATGAGATATAGTATTGTAATCAATGTTGGAAATAAGCATTGGGCTATTCCAGTTGAAATCCACATACCCCCTGTGGAAGTCGTGATCTTAATCTTCCACACAGGGGGTGTGAATTTTAAATGAACCACCCATTCAGTGTCGTCTGCTCCAAAATGGGCTATTCCAATTGTAATCCATACACCCCCTATGGAAGACATGATCTTAATCTTCTACACAGGGGGTGTGAATTTTAAATGGAGCTACCCATTCAATGCCGTCTGCTCCAAATTGGGCTATTCCAGTTGAAATCCATACACCTATGGAAGACATGACCTTAATCTTCTACAGAGGGAGTGTGAATTTCAAATGGGGTTACCTGAGTGATTCCATTTGATATCTGCACCCCTTGTGTGGGAGAGCAAGGTCATGTCTTCCATAAGGGGTGTATGGATTTCGACCGAAATAGACCAATATATGGGCCCTCGTCAGTTTTGAGGCATTTGGCTTGTATTGCCAACACTGATTACAATGAATAATGTTGAAGAAGTTGTGTTGCCACACATTTTCAGAGCTTTAATTATTTTGTTTCTGGCTTTTGGAAATTGGGAATCGTATGAAAGCTTGCAATATGAATCAATTTGATTGCCAGGATTGCTGACTAGGCATTTGTTAGTTTTATTTATAATCTGGAAAGTTCACAGTATTTTGGCTGAACATACTCAAATGAATTACAAACAGGACAAATATTTTAGAATTTTAATATAAAAATCAAATATGAGAGGAAAATGTGACTAGATTTTCCGGGTTTTAGGTTGGTCGGAAAAGGGCAATACAACTGTTTTTTTTGGCTCTATGCTTCATTGGCATACAACCTTCCTTATTAGACCTAATCCTCTTACAAACCCAATGATTTCCATTTTATTGTTTACACTCAGTGTTATGTAAAACATTTGCAGGGAAATTTGGCATACATGTACACACATGATCAATTAGGGTTTTATAAAGTTGAATTCAATTTTTTTAAAAAAAAAAAAAAAAACCAGCAGTTTCATTTTCCAGTTATTGATTAAATCTAGAAGTGGCAACACAATTTCTGAAACTTAACCCATTTAATTAACAATTTATTATCAACAGAATTTTTGAATAAATTTTTAATTTATTAACATGATTTTGGATGTGCGTTTTATCCCTGAATAACAGTTGAAGCTGGACAGGTTTGTCATGAACAATGTCAAGATGTTGGTTGTTGGGGCCCTGGTGCAGACCAGTGTGCTGAATGTAGGAATGCCATCATTGGAGACACCTGTATTGAAGACTGTGACATCAATGGCGGGTAAGTGGAAACAGGGTGGAATAAAGCAGGGATCTAAGTTCTCTGTTTTTTACAGATTTTTAGCAGTATTTCTCTGCTGTCCAACCTTGAATATTGAATAACAAGTAGTTTGATGTCTGTCTATAACTTCTTTTTTCCCAAATTTTGTATAAAAAAAAGGAATATCAGATCGGATATCTATCCAATGGACAAAGGTCATTTTGGTTCAGCTCCAATTTTGTTATTAAGAGGTGGGGTATGAACGTTTGGACAGTATTTATTGTGGGACATTAGAGCACATCAGACATATCGAATTAAATTCTGAATACGAAGAATGTTCTTCTGATATCAAATAATTTTGATTTTTTGAAACTCGCAATGTAATAATAATAATAATATACGGCGCTTACTATAGCGCAATACCAAACATGTTCATTGCGCTTTACAAAATAAGAACTTATACACTACATGGTCTTATGCAACAAGCAATATTAAAAACTACACACAAAAAACAACAGATTAATACACATTTTATGGCAAATGATTAAAAATTGATATTTAACAGTACTTGAAGTAAACTTTATAAATCTGATGATTTATACTTAAAATGTATGTAGGTGGGATGAAAAGCCGATGATCAATTGAAAATTTTGACCTTTCGTATTAAAGATATGGAATTTTTTTTTCCCAAAACACCAACAAAAATTAGGTCTTTTGGGAAAAAAATCCATATCTTCAATATGAAAGGTCTAAATTTTCAATTGATCGTCAGCTTTTCCTCCCAGCTACATACAGTTTCAGAATATGTCATTAGATTTATAAAATTTACTTCGAGGACTGTTATATATAAAAAATGTGAAAAATATCCAATTTTAATAATTTGTCATAAAATTTGTATTATATCGTGAATTTCAAAAAGTGAAAATTATTTGATATCAGAAAGACATTTTTTGTATTCAGAATGCAATTCGATATGTCTGATGTGCTCTCATTTCCCACAAAAAATACTGTCAAAACGCTCAGCGCTCATTCCAGATCCCTTAAATCAAAATAACTACCATTCTTTTGAATGTCGTACAGATGTTATGTAAAACTTATATTGAATAAAATAAACTAAAATGTATCATAATTTTGTTGTTTATAGACAATACGTGTTGAGTGAGGCTACTGCAGATAAACACAAGATTTGTGAAAACTGTGATCCAGAATGTGACGGCCGATGTCTTGGACCTGTAAGTTGTACTTATATGTTAGCTGTCAAGGGGTTAGTGTGAGAAGATTGCATCAGCAATAGCTGCCACATGTTATATTTTGGATGAATATAGAGCAGCTATTACACTGATCCCTTTGATATAGATGAGTTGACTTCTGACGCGTCAATGCCTGGCAGTATCTTACGCATCATCACAATTTCCATTGTTTTTGCCTGGTAGTATCTTGCGGCGCATCATATTTTGTTCAGGACTCATGTTTTTTAAAACTCCTGCCACATCACAATAAGGCTATGGAACAGTTTATTGGTTGCATGGGGTTCACCCAAGCATATCGATATACCAGTCCCTTGCCTTTGTTGATAAACATTGAGGTCAACTCATCTATATAGCTATGTAATCAAGTACCTTATTTATACTTCGCAACTCTCATTATGAGGCTGACATTGACCCTAACACCCCATGGGTTTTGTTATTTTAAAGGGGAAAAAAGAAATGAAAAAAGGAGAGAAGATGAACAAAGAAGTCACTTGGTACTCACAGGAATCAAACCTTAGATAGACCCCTCACGTGCCAAGCACATGATCACCGACCAGTAGCCACAGGGGTTTCGCTGGCCAGTGATTCCATGTGTATATATGATGCATGCATGCGCAGTGGTTTTCCTTTGAAAGATAAAATTTATGGGCGTTAGGATTAAATGTACCTCTGGCATGCATCGGCAAGGACGTAAACTCGAACGATAATCTGCATCTCTAGCTTCAGCAAGGTATTACGCATGCAGTGCTTTGCGTGTACATTTTTGGCACAAAAAATTGCACCCAGAATGCAAGTAACCACACACCTTCATGAGCAACATAAACATGGCGGAGTTAGTACTCTTTGATTCTACTACACTTGGTAGAATACATTCACTGAAGACTGCCCCTTGTGAACAGTGAACAAGCACACCCTGCCTATCTGCTATAATGTATAAGTTTTTGGTGGCCCTGAAAAGAGCTGTTCATTGAAGACTGCCCTTTGTCAATAGAAAGTAAATAAGTGATGGCTCTGAAAAGAGCAGTTCACTGAAGAGAACAAGCAGACCTCATCTATCTACTAATATAAGAAAGGTTTGGTTGACAGCGAACCCGCTAAATATTACTTATTGTATGAGCTCCCATCGTAAAAGGCCTATCCAACAAATCATTTGTTTAACTTATATATTTATATTTATATCATACAGGGTCCTTCTAACTGCACTAAATGTAGGAATGTCAAAGATGGTCCATACTGCAGACCAGAATGCCCGGTAATGAAGTATCCTTCTCCCAAAGACAACACATGTCAGCCATGTCACGAGAACTGCGTTGGTGGATGCACCGGGCCTAATAACATTGTAGGTGACAAAGGCTGCGTCTCCTGTGAGCAAGTCAGAGTAGATACTGATGGGACTATTCTGGAATGTATGACACCAGAAATGGAATGTGCTTCCACTGAATGGTGGGACAGATACACAGAGAGGTCTAATGATCCACTGGCTGGGTATACAGTAAGTCAAATACTTTGGTTGTTGTTGTTGTTGTTGTTGTTGTTGTTGTTGTTGTTGTTGTTGTTGTTGTTGTTATACAGTAAGTCAAATACTTTGGTTGTTGTTGTTGTTGTTGTTGTTGTTGTTGTTGTTGTTGTTGTTGTTGTTTAGAGTGAAATTAGCATTGGTTCAGTTCTTAGATAACTCTTGATATTTTGTGAAAATATCTCAAAGCTTGTGACTTTTTATGTTGAAGCCTATGGTTAGCACACAGGGGCATTAAGGATAATGTTGAAAGAGATAACTAATATTTTACCACTTTAACCTTCATCATTGTTGAACAGTATTTTCAGTGTTTTAGCTTATTTCAATGCTTTTTATTTCACTTTTCAGTGTTTTTTAGCTATTTCTTCATCAGTATTTCAGAAAAATGGCTCACAAATGGACTTTTGATAGCTGTTTATTGTTTTATATTGAGACTAGTTTTATCTGATTTTCACATGGTTTGTGCAAAATTTGGCACAAACATAAAAAGTCTTATATTTTAAGTCAAAGAGAGTTCCAAAGCAAAATATGACCATTATTATTATATTTTCACCGTTGCATCTCTGAACGATATTTCTTTCTTTATTTTGTTCATTTCTTTAGGTTTGTCAACATTGTCATGAACAGTGTGAAGGTTGTGATGGCAAAGGTTCTTCAAAGTGCTTGCAGTGCCTCAATTACCAGCTCAACAACGAGTGCGTGGACAACTGCGGACCCAACCGATTGCCAGACCAGGAAGGGATCTGCCAGGACTGTCATGCGCAGTGTCAGAGTGGTTGCACCAATGGTACAACAGAATATGACTGCAAATCTTGTCGCAATTTCAAGGTTCTGGTAGACGATGACTTGGTGAGTTAAGATGCTGGTTGACTGGTGATTCCTTAAACTATACAGGGTGTCCCAGAAAAAATTACAGAGGGAATGAATTTTAACGTAAGTCGGGAAATAGACACCGGAATCAAAAAATTAAAAATGTAGCTTGTTGCATTCCAAGTTTGATAAAAAGGCGCTTTTTTCATACTCGCTTACCCCTTCCGAAAGTTTGTGTATCTCATTAAATTTACTCCTCATTATCTATTCTATGATCCGTTATGTTATAAAATTCATGCTTTCATTGAAGATGAACAACAGTTTTTTCTGGGACACCTTGTACATTTGGATTTTTGCAATATGTAACTTATTTTGCATGAATGTATCACATAAGGCATAATGTGACCTAAATTTACAGTGTTGTGAATTGTGGGCCATATTTGCAACAAAGATGTTATCAATTAAAGTGAACCCTTGTAATTGTAGGAGACATCATGGAAAGATCAAAGTGGCTACCATTTACAAAATCAAAACTTGAAGCTGAATTCTTTGAATGACCCCTCATCTGTGCAAGATGATAGTGTTGTGTGATGTTTCTTAGTGACAACTGAAAAGCATAGTGTTCATACCATACCAGAGTCAAGAATCTATTTGTGTGTGACTTTCGTTGTGAACTATAAAGGTCAAATTCCTATATACCTGTGTCCTACTCCTAACAACACCATTATGACAGGATCACATGCCGGATGTTCTTAAAATATGTCGCACAAAAAAGCTGAAGGTGGACAGAACATGCACAGAATCCATTCCCCAGATCTGGGGGAAAGCCCAACATATAGTTTGCCCAGAAGTTTGTCAGTCGTCAATCTCACACATTGACCGACTGAGGGTTATCGGTCTATAATTTATAATTCACACGTAATTCTGTTTTGTTTCTCACAACAGAGCTTTTGTGCTAACGAGTGCCCAGTGGAGCACCCATTTGTACAGAATTCCTACAACTGTGTGGCCAATTGCTCTGCTATGCATTTTGCTGATAACAAGAACCGCTGTACACCATGTCACACTGAATGCAAGAGTGGCTGTGTAGATGATTTCCGCACAGGTTGTTTTGAGTGCGCCCACGTAAAATATGAGAACGAGTGTCGCTTTAAGTGCCCGCCACAATACTTGGTGGATACCAACGACGTGTGCATGAAGGATCCCAAATATGCTGCTGTTACAGAGTCACCGTAAGTGATATTTTTGAATGATTTTTTTAAGACTGTAGTACAAGTACTCAAGTGGCAAGATTGTAGCTCTATTACATATGGTCCAATATTTTGAACAATTTTGGAGGTATTCAGTTGAACTAATTCACAATTTGATATATCCAGTGGCTTCTTGTATGAACTCTCTGAACACTGGTGCCGACTGCAGACGTTTAAAAAAGACTTGGGTATGGATCAACTGATAATTATACAATTTGAAAAAAAGGTGGGAGAAGTTTTTGAACTAGAGGCTTTGATTTCAAGGTGATTTAGAGTTTCTTAAAACAATTTTACACTTGAGAACTTGTTCTATAGGAGTCTACATATTCACATATTCCATTTGATTTGATTTGAATGCCATTTGCATCCTCAAATCTGAATCCATTTTTTCATTTTTTTTCATTTTACTTTTAAACAAATGTAGCATTTGACAAAACAAGTTGAATGGGGTTAGAACTAATGAACTCATTGCCAGTTAGAACTAAGTAAAGGATTAGATGTAGCTATGTTTCATTAGGCAAAACAAGGATTATTATTTTTTTAATCCAAAAAAAGTAGTGCTGTATTTTTCTGGAATAGAGAGTAGTGATGTTACACATAAACAACTTGTACCATCGTAATGAAAATGTGATGAAATGTTGTTATGCCATGAATTGTTGCGGCTGACGTCAATGTGTCCAACAATGCATCACTGACAACACATTTGATGCGTGCATTTATGTCAAATATTGCTTTTTGCTATTGTTACCACGCCCAATTTAATTACAGTAACTTACTATGCAGACAAAGCATTTTCTATGACCACATTTCTATTTGCATATAGTTTCAGATTTATTCCATTTAAAACAATGAGGTAAAATAGTTCAAAAGTGGGATTATAGGCCTGTTCATCACAACAGTCACTAGTCTCGGAACTAGTTAGACTAAAAAATAACCTACTGTTAGTCCAGAGTGGCTGTTCAGATGACAGTCTCAACCACTAGCGCAGAGTTAGCGATAGAATCATGACTAAATCCTGCATAATTCAGCTGGACTTGTATTACCTCATACAGAACAGGACAAATATCCCACTCACGGCCAAGTGCGATGTAGCATTCACACAATATACAGGCTCTTGGTTAACTCTTGGTTAGTGTTTCAAGACTAGTTACTGCTAATATTTTAGGCTTAAACCAGGCTTTAGATTTGAGGTTAGCTGTAACCATAAAACAGTTCTGACAGCCAAAAGTTTAACCTCAAGGCTAGTCTCATGGTTAGCGACCAAGCCGACCATCTGTCTAAATGCACCTAATATTGTCCAAGCTAAATTGTGTTATTGATAACATTGATTAGGGATCATATACAATTTCATTGTTTTTGGAAATTATTTTTTTTAAAAGCTTCCCCTGCTGTGAATTTAATAATCTGATATCTTGAGGAAAGAAAAAATAAAGTGACCTCATCATGATAACTTGTTTTGTCTGGGCTACATGGCATCTCTCTAGCCAGAAGTGGGCAATGGACAAGTTTATGGCTCAAGCCCATAACTGTAAATCAGGGTGAACTGATAAATAATCAAATCAAAAGAGTTCACATAAACGGCTGACAGACGGGTAAATGTTAGGCTAAATAAGCAATGTCTCAAAGTGCCAGCGTAGTTTTGTTTTTCTTTGCACATTCATTATTCATTTTTTGTTTCTTTTTTTGTTTTAAATTTTTTTTTTGAGAAATACTTTTGAACACAATGACATCTTAATTCAAAATTAAGTTTAAAACAGAGTCTTAAAAATGCATTCTGCATTCGTTTTTGAAACTGTCAAGCACTTTGAGACATAGAAAGTAAACATTTTCAGAAACATAGTCAATAATACCAGGCTATTATTACTTGTCCATTCAACTTGTGACTAGAGAGAAATAGGGCTGTCAATTTTTGTATTAACTCTCCACACGGGTGTTGACTGCAGAAGACAAGTTTCAAATATTTTTAAAAATTGAAAAAATTCAGAATTGTAAATATTTATAACAATATTTGGAATCAGCATGAAAAATGCATTAAAATGAGTACAAACAAGCCTAGTATTGGTTCAGTGGTTTTGAGATAGCTCTTGATATAAATTACGAGAAAATATCTCAAAACTTGGGGCTTTTATTTTGATATCTATGACCAGCTCGCAGAGCATTAAAGTAAGTAAACTTGTAATGCAAAGAATACAGCTCTATAATCAAGTCGATACACCTCTAGTTGTTGTGCAATAGTAAATGGAGCGTTACAAGAAATTGACAGCCTTTTTTATTTATTATTAAATTGATTAGTCATGCAGATACTAGAACAGAATAATGCACTATAACATAACTGCACAGCATATCAATATTTTCTAATCAGATTTTGTTTTTGATGAGAGCACAGTGTGGTTTGTCACTTGGAAACAAATATGAGCACATTTGATTGTATTGTGTTTCATGCACAATAATTCATATATATATATCAGTTGGTTTCTGGAAACGTTAACCTACCTTACATGTTTGAAAAAGAAAGGAAATAAATATGGAAAAAGTTGTTTAGGCATTAAGGGATCTAGAATGAGCGTTTATGGCATTTCAACAGTATTTTTTGTGGGACATGAGAGCACCTCAGGCGTGTCGAATTGCATTCTGAATCTGAAGCATGTCTTTCTGATATCAAATAATTTTCATTTTTGAAATTCACGATATAATACAAATTTTATGACAAATTATTAAAATTTGATATTTTTCAAATGTTTGATATATAACAATCCTCGAAGTAAATTTTATAAATCTAATGACATATTCTTAAAGTGTATGTAGCTGGGAGGAAAAGCCGACGATCAATTGAAAATTTTGACCATTCATATTGAAGATATGGATTTTTCCCCAAAAAGACCTAATTTTTTTTGGTGTTTTGGAAAAAAAAATCCCTATCTTCAATACGAAAGGTCAATATTTTCAATTGATCGTTGGCTTTTCATCCCACCTACATACACATTAAGTATAAATCATCAGATTTATAAAGTTTACTTCAGTACTGTTAAATATCAAAAATATCAATTTTAATGATTTGCCATAAAATGTGTATTACATTGCAATTTCAAAAATCAAAATTATTTGATGTCAGAAGGACATTCTTCGTATTCAGAATGCAATTCGATATGTCTGATTTGCTCTAATGTCCCACAATAAATACTGTCCAAATGTTCATACCCCACCCCTTAAGTAAGTAACATATTTCTGATGATAATTGCCATTATATTATATGCATTTTGTAAGATTATTCCAAAATTAATCGCCATATATTACCGTGTTCAACCGTCGCCAAAATATTTGTTAATAATCTTAATCGCTTAGGTTAACACTTAATGAAATATGTGTTCTCAACAGACTAGTGTGCATTATGCGTAAGAAAACTGTAATTTTCAAAGAACAAATTTGATTTTTGTACCGTAGTAATTTATGTTTGTTTGTGTGTGTCTTGCTTGTATTACCCATTAGCCCCCTTAGTCCATCAATATACAAAATTAAGGAACAAAATTATATCCGGATAGAAAATGATTTTTTTTTTCACTTTTTCCCCATGATCATGAGAAATGAAAAAATGGGAGAAAAAATGAAAATTTCTGAACTGTCAGGATACTGGTTATAGCTATGTATTATTACCATTATGCATAGTTAGATTCAAATTTCAATTTAAGCACAATTCAGAGCAGAAGTGCATGATGAGAAAATCCGATTACCAACTTAGGACAAACCATTAGGCATGTTTTTAGTCCGTCACATGCACAAATCACTATGCACTTTTTTTATAATGATCCACCCATCCCAATCTTAAACTTGAGACTAACACGCATGCTCACTGACTCACCCATCCATCCATTTGTCTGCGTCATGTCAACTCCTCACTCTGCATGTGTTTTGTTGTGGAGTGAAGTCTCACCCTACTAACCCAATCACTACTCACTAAAATCACAGCAGGAAGTCAAGCCTTCCCAAAATGCATTGCTTCAAATCAATTACAGCTGGTTGTACATTTTGTTAGCAGAATGTCTCCCTTTTGTTCTGTCGAGTGGGTTGTTGGTCACACTCAAACACAAAAGACTCTAATATGGCATTATGAGAAGGCATGATCTTCTGCTACACTAATCCTAACCCATAAACTCCCCTCGGTGTCATGAATACTCTTTTGAGCAATAAACTCATGTTATAAAGACCTGTTCCTAGGCAAAGTCCGATGTCCATTGGAGTCATCATCGGTGTAGCTGTCGGCGTCTTGTCTCTCTTCATCTTCGCGATATGTGCCGCCTACTGGTTTAAGAAGAAGTATGTAAAGGATCCTTACATGCATCCAGCATTGGCCTTAGAAGACATCAAAGGAGCTGATTATGGTGGAGGGGTAAGTGAAAATTTGAAATACATACACCCCTTGTGGAAGATTTTACTGTCATTTCAATTCCAGTTGCACCTCTTTTGCTTAGTTTTATGTGAAATTGCAGCTGAAAATTGTTGACATTTATAAAATCCAATTGAACTTTGCACAATTTGGCGTAAAGTTTAAATTCAATACTCTTGAGCCGTCCCACCATGTTGCTGATTGGCTCAATAAATCTTAATATATCTTAATCTTCTTGTAACCAATCAGCAGATAGTACCCATGGGGTTAAGCCTCTTCAGCCCTACCACCATTCTTACCATGTTGCTGATTGGCTCAATAAATCATAATAGTCTTCTTATAAACCAATCAGCATGGGTTTAAAGTTTCAATATCATTCGTTTCCTGTAGCCTTTGACACCAAGCGGAGCCAGTCCAAACCAAGCCATCCTGAAGATCATAAAGGAGACGGAACTGAAGCGAGGAGCTGTCCTGGGATCTGGAGCATTTGGCACAGTATATCGTGGGTTATGGATACCAGAAGGCGAGAAGGAGAGAGTACGCATACCCGTAGCTGTTAAGGTGCTGCGTGAAGTTTCACCTAAAGCCTCCGAGGAGCTACTAGAGGTAAGATAGACTGAATGAAATATTGTAACCCTAAACTGTCTATTTAGCTGTAAAGTTATTACCCAATAGTGGCTAGATATATAACATTAAACTCTTAACATTCAACTGGACTCAGTTGAATGATTTGAAAAGTTTCATTTTATATTTAATTGTACCGGAGTGAATGACAACCTTCTCAAAGTGGTTAGATATATTTATTGACAACATACATATTGGAAACAGGATGTCGATCATGAAATTCTAGGTGGGTGTAAGCAAATTTAATGGTTAAATTTATGAAATATCCATACACCCCAATATTATGCACATATATGACAATAAGGCTTCTTTGCAATCCTCGAAAGTCAAAACGTTTTGTCTTTTATAAACGTTTGGCTCAGATTCGCTATTCATGGTATCCTTCTCCAAAAGTACTAAAAACATCTGTTTTTCATCCTTTTTACAATAGGAAGCTAAAGTGATGGCATCAGTGGACAATCCATGTTTACTGCGACTTCTTTGTGTCTGCATGGCTCAGGAAATGATGCTGATTACTCAACTTATGCCACTGGGGGCGCTGCTGGATTATGTACGACAGCATAAAGATCGCATTGGCTCTCATCATTTGCTCAATTGGAGTCATCAAATAGCACAGGTGAGTGTTTCCATGGATACGTCATCTTTGGTGGGAAATTTATCACTCTCCACATGGGTGTCGACTGCAGACAATAAGGCCGAGTAAAAAAAAATACATGTTTCTCGTCCGCGCCCTCCTCATTTTTTGAAGATTTTTATTTTGTAAACTTTCAGTTATAACTTGTTGAAAAAGATGTTTCAGAAGTTGAAACTTATTTTACGGCTTTGTAAATGCATAATACATCATTTAAGAAGCATTTTGTGATCACTAGAGGGTCTACCTCTCAAAACAATAAAATAAAAGGGCCTCCTCCTTTTCTCAGATATCAATCTGTATGTCGAATACCCGAAATATGGTGCCAAATACAGGTTTTTAGCGTTGTTTTCCAATAGAAAATAAAAAGCCTAATTTTTAAAAATCCGGACGAGAAACATGTTTTTATTTTTACTTGGCCTAAGTTCTAAATTTTCTTCAAAAATTTTAAAAAATTCAGAAATGTAAATTTTCATAACCATATTAATGACCTCCATATGTGTTCTTGTAACTTAACTATGTATAATATATGTACTTTATTTGTAGGGTATGGTATACCTGGAGGACCACCATTTAATTCATCGGGATTTGGCTGCTCGTAACGTCTTAGTGCAGACACCAGCACAAGTCAAAATCACTGATTTTGGATTGGCTAAGTTCTTGGATTTGGATGAGAGTGAATACAAGGCTCAAGGTGGAAAGGTTGGTATTAGTTACAGCAAGTGTAAAACACCATTGAACCCTCTTCATGCGGGTGTCGACTTTGCAGACGACAAGTTTCAAATTTTGTTTTAAAAATTCAAATATTTCAGAAATGTAAATTTTCATGACCATATTAGGAATCAGCATGAAAAATGCATTAAAATGAGTACAAACAAGCCTAGTATTGGTTCAATGGTTTGTAAGATTGCTCTTGATATTTTTAATAAATATCTCAAAACTTGGGACTTTTTATGTTGAGGCCTATGGCTAGCACACAGAACATTAACTTGTTACTTTTTTGCAGGCAAATGACAACGATAAGACCACTGCTTTCAAGATTGGACATTTTGACAAGTATTATTGGTTATAGGTTGAAAACATTTGACAAGCATCATCATTTATCACAAGTACATTCACTTGTCTCAACAAGTAATTCACAATGTTTTACCTAATTAATAAAGAAAGTGAATCCTATACAATGTGTATGCATTCAAAATCACTGCGCGTACGCCGCGTAGCACATAATTAGACACTTTTTGTACACATCCGCACATTTTTCTAACATCTTGTCTGACTGGCTACATGATTCTAGTGTAAAAGTAAAGGTCACGACCCCAAGATTTAAGGATTAGGTTAAATGAATGGGCAAAGGAATAGAAATGAGGTATTTTAGTTTTTAGGCTGGAACAAAATAATCTGATGCTTGTTAGGAATAGGGGTGGTGTCCTGTGGTGCACCCAGGTTGCTTAATCTGACTATCTCCCTACTCCCTTTCTACTTTTTGCCTAAGTCAATGGAAGAAAGAAAGAAGGTGAAAGACAAGTAGTTTTTTGCTCCCTGGTTTTGAATCACCGACCCATCGGGTTCCAACCACCAACCCGGGATAGCAAGCCACGCCCGTGGCAGTCGCCTACTCCAACAGTTTTGTGTGTACATGTAGTTTGGGAGGATTGCACAATAAGATGACATAGGATGCATGGCCTTGCAGTTTGCACATGCTCTATTGTTTTATACCATTTAGTAGCGTTAGAGTTAGACTGTAAAGTAATATTGAGTTATTCAATTCAGACGGCAAACTAATTGTAATTATTATCACTTACAGATGCCAATTAAGTGGCTTGCTTTGGAGTGTATTCAGTACAGGAGGTTTTCACATAAGAGTGATGTATGGAGTTTTGGTAAGTTATTACTACATGATATTGAACAAATCTTGTTTCTCTAAACAGCTAAAATAGCTCAACTTTGGGTAGCTTTCTGTCTGCAATTTGCTAGACTTCCGTCAGCCCCTATAATTGTCTTGTGGGGGACTGATCGATGTGCTAATGAGACTCAGCCCTGTCAGATGGTGCAGGGCATCTCAGTAGCAAGTGGTATACTGCTGGTAAGTGGTACCAGCCACCATCCCTGTTCAAACTACTCATATTTTGCCTAATGTGTACCACTTCTCGGATGCCTCTGCCAACCCATGAAGGATTAGTATCCAGGATTTTGGCATCTGCGGTGGGGAAAGCTTCAAAATTCATATCAGATATTACATTCATATTGTTATGGGAGTTTTTTTTATATATATCAGATAGTTTTTGTAAATGAAACATATGCAAGTAACTATAATTTCAACTTTGTTGTTGATAATTATGAATGATGATGGTATTCCTATTAATACAGGGCTGTCAACTGTCATGCATTGTGCGTAACAGTCACTTTCTCACACTCTCACGCCCAGGTACAGGCCCATAACAAGAGGGGCTGGGGCCCCCAATTCCCATAAAGTCCCCTTTTTTTACCCAAAAAGTCCCATTTGCAAGTGTAGCGAGGGAAACAATTAGGGGTTTTTTTATGTCTTTTTGATCCAAAAAAGGTCCAAATTTTGGGAAAAAAATCCACTATTTCAAAATCTGCCCTCCCAGTCCAAAAAGGAAAAAACATTTGAAAAAAAAAGTCCACTTTTGCAAAATCAGTCCCGCCCCCCAAAAAATTCCTGGTTACAGGCCTTCAAATGTAGTAGAATTTCACGCCAAGGTAGTAAATGAATCATTGTGTGATAGAACCTTCACAGATATTTTTGTGATAGAACCTTCACAGATATTTTTGTACAATACTTGATCGTTGCAGGTGTAACATTGTGGGAATTGATGACATTCGGCGGTAAACCGTACGAAGGTGTGCGTGCCCGTGATGTACCAGACTTACTGGAGAAAGGTGAACGTCTTCCTCAGCCGGCTATCTGCACCATCGATGTCTATATGCTCATGGTCAAATGTAAGTATAGTTGGATTTTGCTACGAAAAAAGGGATTAATCCAGGCCCAATAACTGATAATTATCCCCTTTGGTCAAATCCACTCCCAGCTGGACAAGCCCACCCCAAAGAATAAACCACAGTAGACAATCCAAAAGATAGAATATTGTTGTGGGGATTTGGGCTCCTTGCACAAAGTCCACACAAACAGATGTCTCATGTGTTTCTTGTATACAAAAAAGCAGACAAACGAAGTATTTTTTTTTCAGTGACACTTTCAGGATATGTCAAGTGTGTGCTAATGATGAAACCTATTAAATTTGAATGGTAGTCGACATCTACAAAAAGAATAACGAAGTATTCAGAATTGTACTAATTTAGTTGGACGTTCACAAAGTCACCCAATATTATACCTTATTAATCTGCATTGGCAACTCTGTATTCGTGCGATCCAACCAGAGGTTGGTCCATATAGTCGTGCACATAGTCGTGCATAGCCGGTTTTGCCTACCGTTGCCATTAGTTACGAATTTATACTTCTATCTCAGACTGGCTGAGGGCCAATCAAGTGGAAGTTGCCCAATAGTCATGATAGTATATCCCCCATTGACTCGGTCGCTTTTAGAGTCGTAACGATGTGGTATAGACTTGCCAGTCTCGTGTAATGCGCCGTTTGTACACAGAGACTGGCTTATGCCACTGTGTGTGTCATTGGGATCTATACAAACGTAGCAACATTTTTTTTTGCAATTGAGTCAATTTATATAAAATTGGTACTCACATATCTGATTTCTAAATCATAATTATCCTGTTTAATGTATCCAAGTACCTTACACTTGGAATTTGTGATACTTCAAAGATAATTTTTGAGCCATCGACCTTACGAGATGAAACAATGCAAGTCACAAGATCTCGCGAGATGACCCACCTCTTTTACAGCCGGTTTCTGTCTTCAAGTCATGTTCGCGATACAGCCACGTTGCACTCTGGGGTCGAGACTAATCAGTTACGTCGTTAACAACGAGTAAACAAAATGGCTGGGAAAAGCGGAGGAAATTGTGTCCTTAAAAGTGTTTCAGCGTGACGATCAGAAACCTCAAAAAACTATTTTTGTTGGGCCGCGCTTGATATGCTAATGATATACAGGTACATTGTAGGATATAAATTGGATGGTAAATAAGCCAAATATTGCAAGAAATCTACTCGCTAGAATCCTAGAAACACAGAAAAAAAAATGACCGTCCATGCGAATGTAATATTGAAATCGTAAAATCCCTACTAGTAATAGACCTACTTGTCACTAATCGTGGCGCGTGATCAAGTCGTGATAAAAAGGTCAAAGTGGCTGTGTGTGGGCAAATGTTCAAGTGGCTTTTTGACCAATCGGCTTTCTAGCAGTAAAATATGGGGACCAATCAGGTTGTATCAATGTGATACCAATAAACTATGATGTATGACTCATCTTGTTAGGCCTACTAAAAATAAAATTCGGTTTCCGGTAACCCGCCCGCCCTCTTTTTGGGTGCCGCAAAAAAAAATAATTTATGCCACTTTTGGAAAAAATAAAATTTTTCAAGAGTCGTCCGTGTCGAAATTCTGACATGAAATAATTTATGCCACTTTTGGAAAAAAAATAAAATTTTTCAAGAGTCGTCCGTGTCGAAATTCTGATATGAAGTTGTTGGAAATCACATTATTTTATTTTCCCCCCGACTTTCTGCCATTCAATGATTAAAGAAATACAGTTGAATTGATAGATAATATTTATCGCGATATAGGCCTAGGCCTATGCACAACTATTTTATTTATTATGCAGCAGGACTCGTAATATTAAGGAGGCCTACAACTATTGAAAAACTATTGAACTACCCAGCAAACACAAAAACGTTTTAAAAACGTTTTAAATAAGTTATATTTTGGCTTTTGGTTTAGCTAAAAACGTTTTAATAACATTAAAATGTCGGGTTATATAAAGGTCATGATAACGCTTTAAAACGCTTTGTATGAAAAAACACAATACAACAATATTTTTCAAAAATGTTATTGTAAACTATTTTTACAAACATTTTTGCCAAATATTGTGTCAATACTTAAATAACATTATGTTAAAATGTTTGAACCCAGCAAACACAGAAATGTTCTTAAAATGTTTTTTTCAAACCTTTTAATAACATTTAAATGTCGGGTTATATAAAGGTCATGAAAACGTTTTTAAAACGTTATTGAAAATATTTTGGGCAAACATTTTTTCGCAAATATTTTTTCACCCCCAAAATAACATTCTGTTTAGAATGTTTTGTATCAAGTTTTCAAGAATGTTTTTGGAATGTTATTAAAACGTTTTTATACCCTTTATATAACCCGACATTTAAACGCTTTTCTGTAAAACATTTTTGTTTGCTGAGCAGTAGATTATCAAAAAATGTTTTTTAAGGTTATGAAAATGTTTTATACTCTTAATATACCCTTTATATAACCCGACATTTAAACGTTTTCTGACAACCTTTTATAACCTTTTTGCGAATGATGTCGAAAACGTTTTGTGTTTGCTGGGTATTTCGTCTGTGTCCGCAAAAAATTTGATAAAAACGGTAATAGTAGGCCTAACACTATAAGACAAAGGCCTAACGCTCATTAAATCCGTTGTTGTCGAACTAATTCCCATAAAGCTCGTATTAAAAAGAGCAAGTAATAAAAAAGTTAAAATGCTAAAAATGATGTAGGCCGAAAAATTGTGTAGTCTTGTCCTAGACACTCAACGATAAACCCCTATCAAGTATGAATAAAAGACTGTTCATTTCAATTTATAAACGTTGAGGAAGTTGTGCATTTTGTCAGCACCGATATAATAAAAATTAAAATAACTAACCTGGCAGATTTCAGGATTAACCAACATTTATTTTCTCATGCCGCTCGCCCAGGCCTGCATATTATCCCGTCAAGAAACTCAACCCTAGGCCTACCTTTTTCAACATGTAAATATAATTCCATAGCGATAAATAGTGAACGTTGCATTGAAGATGAGGATACTTGGATGATACAGATATTAAGCACATGTTAAATGGGGGTATGGGGATGTCCCAGTTTGTTTTACAAGGGCAATTATTATTTGACCCAAACTTTTTGGTGGGTGGGTTCATCATGACCCGAGACAGAACAAGTTTGTATTGGTTAATGGGTCAAGGTCATCCAGGGGTCATCTGAGGTCAAATTAGTAAAAACTATCATATGGGCATGAAACTTGATAGGGTAGATTCAATTATTAGAGCCAAATTTGTGGAGGGTAATTTCGGGTCACCAAAGGTCAAATTAGTAAAACTGTCACATCACATTGGCATGATACTTGGTGGGTACAGTCAATATTTAGAGCCAAAATTTTGGAAGGTCATTTTGGGGTCACCAGAGGTCATCTGAGGTCAAATTATTAAAAACTGACATATGGGCATGACAATTGGTTAGTACAGTCAACATTTAGAGCCAAATTTGTTGAAGGTCATTTGGGGTCACCAGAGGTCATCTGAGGTCAAATTGGTTAAAACTGTCATATGGGCATGAAACTTGGTTAATACAGTCAACATTTAGAGCTAAATTTTTTAAGGTCATTTCGTGGTCAACAGAGGTCATCTGAGGTCAAATTAGGTTAAACTGTCATATGGGCATGAAACTTGGTTAATACAGTCAACATTTAGAGCCACATTTTTTGAAGGTCATTTCGGGGTCAACAGAGGTCATCTGAGGTCAATTAGGTTAAACTGTCATATGGGCATGAAACTTGGTTAATACAGTCAACATTTAGAGCCAAATTTGTTGAAGGTAATTTTGAGGTCACCAGAGGTCATCTGAGGTCAAATTAGTTAAAACTGTCATATGGACATGAAACTTGGTTAGTACAGTCAACATTTAGAGCCAATTCTTTTTAGGTCATTTCGGGTCACCAGAGGTCATTTGAGGTCAAATTAGTTAAAACTGTTATATGGGCATGAAACTTGGTTAATACAGTGAACATTTAGAGCCAAATTTTTAAGGTCATTTCGGGGTCACCATATGTCATCCGAGGTCAAATTAGTTAAAACTGTCATATGGACATGAAACTTGGTAAGTACAGTTTACATTTGAGCCAAATTTTTTTAAGATCATTTGGGGTCACCAGAGGTCATCTGAGGTCAAATTCGTTAAAACTGTCATATGGGCATGAAACTTGGTTAATACAGTCTTTTTTTATTTATTTATTAAAACTTCTTTTGCCTGGGTAACAAAACTCAGTGTAAACACTGTTTTTCAGTTTGGCCCAGGGGTCAAACGTAAAACATCAAAAAATAAACAATACATTTTAAAATACATTACATAAGCATATATCAGATTGCACAATTTAACAAAATTAGGAATACAATCAAAAACTAGACCAGCTAGGCATAAAATTTACATACAAACAACAATGATATATAAAAACAGTGATATTGCACTATAGGACATCAAAAGGTGTAATTTACTTAGGGCTTACAAGCATATTTAAAATAACCAACTGTAGCTGGCAATGGATTTTTTGCTCTGGTGGGGAGAAGGTTAAAGGACAGTACACCTCTGGAGGAGAATTTCCTTTTGGCAGAGGCACTGCGGTTTGTTGGAGGGACAAGATTACCTTGGGATGCGGACCTAGTGGAGTGGCCATGACTGTTACTAACTGTGGAAAAGATGTTACATAAAGGCAGTGGGAGGATGTTGCTAAGGCTCTTATAGACCATGATGTTAAGGTGGATATTGCGACGATCATCAAGTTTGTCCCACTTCAAGGTATTAAGAAGAACATCAGTGGGGTATCTGCGTGGGAGACCAAGGATTATTTTGCCAGCAGTATTTTGCAACCTGTCAAGCGTTTTCAGTAAGGTCTTACCAGCATTTCCCCACACTGAGTCGCAGTAGTCCATGTGAGGTAAAGTAAGAGCTTTATACAGGAGATTGAGGGTTTTTTGAGGTAAAACCTTTCTGAGTCTGCGCAGCAGACCATTACGCTTAGAAACAGTTTTACAGATTTTGTTAATTTGCTCATTCCAGTTTAGGGCTGGATCCAGCCAAACACCCAGATATTTGAATTTATACACATTTTCAATTAAAGCATTATTTATATACACCTTCAAATCATCATTTTTACGAGACATTTTTTGTTGAGTGCATAGAAGCATAGCCTTGGTCTTTTTACATTGAGGGTGAGATAATTTTGTTAAGCCACTTAGCAACCTTACTGATTTCTGTATTCATTCTGTCATTGATGTCACTGACAGACTTACCCGTAACAAAAATAGCTGTGTCATCAGCATATAAGGTGACTTTAGAGTTAGTGTCAGTGACAACATTGGCAAGATTATTAATGTACAACGTAAAAAGAAGGGGCCCAAGGATTGATCCTTGGGGGACACCAAACTTGACTGCTGCTGGACTTGACACATTATCACCTATTTTAGTAACCTGTTGACGATCAGAAAGGTAAGATTCAAACCATCTGAGTTCATGGCCATGCACACCAAAACTCTGGAGTTTATGAAGAAGGACTTTGTGGTGCACGGTATCGAAAGCCTTCTTCAGATCTAAAAGATGACGCCTCAGTATAAAGCCCAGAGTTGAAGTTGTCGAGCAAATAATCTGTGACCTCCAGAAGGCAAGTTTGGGTAGAATGCATGGCCCTGAACCCTGATTGGTTTGAAGACAATAGATTTTTATCAGAGACATATTTGTAAACTTGGCCATGAACCAATTTTTCAAAAACTTTCATGCAGGAAGGGATCACCGAAATGGGTCTATAATTACTGGTGTCGAGATGATCCCCCTCCTTAAATATAGGGGAGACTCTACTCTTTTTCCAGGCTGAGGGGACAACACCAGAGGAAAGACTGATATTCATGATGTAGGCCAAAGGTCTACATAGCTGCGCCAAACCAAACTTGAGGAGCTTTGGGCTGATGTTATCCAAGCCAGTAGCCTTTTTACCATTGATATCCTTGAGGAGCTCAAGGACATCATCCTCATTAATTTTGGTGAAGCAAAATTCCCCTGGTGTTGTCTCCTCAGGATGACTGTGGTCCAAATCAGCAGATGTGAAAACCTTTCACCAAGTTTTCTCCTATAGTAGAAAAGAAAATATTAAAGGTGTCAGCAATTTGATTACCATCATTACAAATACCATCCCCAACCCTAATACTATTAATGGTATCAGATTTAGAACCTGGGAGAACAGATTTTATTGTTTTCCAGAGTTTGTGTGAATCTGAGCCAGCATCGTTTATTGACGTTTCAATGTACTCCCGCTTAAGCCTGGAAGCAAGGTTGTTTGTTTTGTTTCTGAGCTTTCTATACTCAGCCCAGTCAACATCAGAAGAGGATTTTTGGGCACGAGATCTGGATCGCACCAGATCTATTCTGCATGCAAGATACTCATCACTAATCCACTTCGGTGGGTTATTAGGGATTTTGATCCGTTTAAAAGGTGCATGAGCATCGCAGATGGGAGTGAATAGGCTCTCAAAAACATTCCAGGCTAAGTCAGGGTCATTAGAAACCTCAATAGAACTCCACGGGGCCTGTTCAAGTTCTTGAATAAAGTCATCTTTGTTAAAGCGTTTGTATGACCTAGCATTGATAATACGGGGTTGACCTTTAGGTCGCTTAGCAACTTTACGAATACCGTGGATTAATCTGTGATCACCGATTGGAACGGTTATAACACCCTTATTTGAAAAGAGTTCTGGACGAGTCGTCCATATATGATCAATACAAGTTTTACTGAATTGTGTGATACGTGTGGGTTCTGAGATTAACTGAGTCATGCGGTAAGTGTTCATTAAAGATGATAGTTTCCTCCATTCCCAACTTGTTGGCTGCAGACTATCGCAGTTGAAGTCACCGAGGCAAGTTATTTCTCCTGGTGTACGGGATGAGAGACTGATGGTATTAACCTCATCCAATTCAGATTGGAGGTCTTCAAATAGCTGGTTACAGATACTCGGTGCATAAACAACACCTACAAGAATGGGACGGGTCTTAGGGAGGAGATTTTGACCCACAATGACTCAACCTTGGTGTTAATAGGTGTTGGAATATTCAAGATATTTGCATCAAGTCTATTATGAACATAGAGGGCCACGCCTCCCCATCCCCCACCTCTGTCGCACCTGTAGAGTTTGTAGTTGGTTATTTCAATTTCCGAGTTGTCAACATCTTTGAACCATGTTTCTGAGATTGCAAACATGTCCGGGTCACTTTCAAGAATAATGAGTTTGATTTCATCAAGCTTGGGATAAGCTGACTGTGCATTAATATGGATATAGGTAAGTCCTTTGAGGTGTTTAAGATCAGCAGTAGATACAGATGTGTGAGAGTCATTTAAAGGTGTATTTTGGTGTGGAAGACCATGAGACAAGACATCAATACCGGTAGTTCCAACATTAGACAACATGGACATGTCCATATTAAGTTTTTTAGCTTTTTACTCTTTGGGTGAAAGTCTACCACAGGTAAAGGCATGACATGGTTTTTTACATTCTTGGCAAGATATGTAGCGATGATTTTAGCTACGGACGGGAACAGCAGGAACAGGGATTAGCTACTGGCCCTGGGTTGACCTCCACGTCATTAGCAAGAGTAATTTTACAGCCATGGTAGGTACTGCTGCCATTCGGACCGTACATTAATGGCCGTCCGTAAAAATGGTGATGCCTGTAAACACTTATTAGGGTACGATACTTGTGGTAAAAGAAGACTGAATTATTTGAAGATTCAGGATTTTGTAAGTTCTCTAATCCATGATGTAGCAAGACGAGGATGGCAAGGATGGGAAGCACTGGTAAAATCTTCATCATCCGTTTCATGGTATAATAGTAGAAATTAGAAAGATCTCACCTTAGCGTTCTGTTGAGAACGTGCTTTTAGCAGTTAAAGGATGCTAGCCTATCTGCATGATGGTTCTGGTAAAGCTGCAGAATTTTGCTCCTCTTAAGCTTAACTGGGAGGCAGGTTCATCAAGCATCAAGTTGTATAAATCCTTGCATAGTGCAAACTTCACAATTGGGTTAAAGACAATTAAAACACCTAAACAAATAAGATTCACTGCAAAAATGTTTCAAAAAGGTGAATTTTGAAAACAAAATTGAGACAGGTTGTGAAATGGCTGTCACCATGGCAGTGTTTCTAGAAACAATGTCTACATTTAGAGCCAAATTTTTTGAAGGTCATTTGGGGTCACCAGAGATCATCTGAGGTCAAATTAGTTAAAACTGTCATATGGGCATGAAACATGGTTAGTACAGTCAACATTTAGAGCCAAATTTTTGAAGGTCATTTTGGGGTCACCAGAGGTCATATTAGTAAAAACTGTCATATGGGCATGAAACTTGGTGGATACAGTCACCATTTAGAGCCATATTTTGGTAAGGTCATTTCGGGGTCACCATATGTCATCCGAGGTCAAATTAGTTAAAACTGTCATATGGACATGAAACTTGGTAAGTACAGTTTACATTTGAGCCAAATTTTTTGAAGATCATTTGGGGTTAACCAGAGGTCATCTGAGGTCAAATTCGTTAAAACTGTCATATGGGCATGAAACTTGGTTAATACAGTCTACATTTAGAGCCAAATTTTTTGAAGGTCATTTGGGGTCACCAGAGATCATCTGAGGTCAAATTAGTTAAAACTGTCATATGGGCATGAAACATGGTTAGTACAGTCAACATTTAGAGCCAAATTTTTTGAAGGTCATTTTGGGGTCACCAGAGGTCATATTAGTAAAAACTGTCATATGGGCATGAAACTTGGTGGATACAGTCACCATTTAGAGCCATATTTTGGTAAGGTCATTTGGGGGTCACCAGGGGTCATCTGAGGTCAAATTAGTAAAATGTTGTATTGGCAAGAAACCTCTGTCGAGATTTGATCCCCAAGTCAGGTAAACTTAAAAAATTGGTTTGATTTGCACTTATTGATTTCACGTTCAAGTCATTAACTGTTTACAAGTTAATATTATATTTGACTATTTTTGGATCCCAAAAGTTTGGTTATGGACCCCTATTTTTTGGATTTAAGATAAGAGGGTCCATTTGGAGTTTGGACTCCTTACTTTTTTCTACCCTAAATTATGGTCATTTCGAAATATTATTTTATCTGTTTAGTGTTTTGTATTGCATAAATTTCCAAATTGTATGTAGCAGTTTTCTATAATTGCACAAACAGAAAAAGCTTTTATATATAGACAAGAACAGTGAATGACAGAGAGTAGGTAAATGATATTGGACAGTACGACACACTTGTGTAGTATGAGAAGAGCTTTTGCGATTGAGACCCCGAGTCATACTGTTTTTCTATTGGCTAGCCTTCAAGTGTTAAATTGGGTTGAAATTTCAGTATGTTTAAATAATTTTTTTTTCCTTCCTTCCGTCCCAATTTTTTTCAGAGCATGTTACCGGAAACATCATTTTATTTTTATTTAGCCTTATTTATATTATGGCGTGAAATACGTTTACCACGGGATATTATAAAAGAAAAATCGATTTTGCCCAAACCTGTATAATAAACACATCACGGAAATTGGTACTTGACTTGATGAATGACACATCGTGTTGAGCGAATTGATGATGATGATAGCGATTACGTAACGCTATGACACAAGTTTCTGTACATTGAAACGCCTACAATGTTGTATCGGTAAATAATAATTAATTTAAATGATGTTGCGCACGCCTATGCTATATTCCATGTTTTTGTTTACACCACGCCAAAGAAAGCGTCACATGCGCCCGTCAGTGAGTGAGGATTGCCAAACCAGCGATTTGGTAGCCCAATTGGGCGACTTTTGAAGATTTTCCTCGACTTTTGACAATTTCCTGTCCCATAGAAACCAATGGTTAAGAAAAAAATTGGGCGACTTTTCAACATTGGCTCCCATGCGACTTCCGATCATTTCATGTCCCATAGAAACCAATGGTAAAGAGAAAAATTGGGCGACTTTTTCGATTATTTGACCCGCAATTGGGCTGAAATCTTTTGGCAACCCGGGCCGTCACTTCCCTTCAAAGTATCCACTGCAGACAGACGTGTAATTAATTCGGTCAAATCGGTCTCATTCATCAACAAACATTATACATTCAACTTCTATTCAACAACTATTTCACCAGGCCAAGTGTCCATGCTCCTATATTTTCCCTTCAACCTTTACAAACCTCTACCGTCTACCTCATTTTAACTCTCTAACCTCTCACTTTCCCTTCTTACAAACATTTAACTAATTACCCCCACCCATCGACTCGCCAAATCCCCACAAGGTTCTGAACAGAAACAAAACATACATCACCCAACCTAAACCAATCGATCACAAACACCATCAATGATCACCCAAACACATGTACCATTCAGTACCAAAACAAACCACCAAAGCAGAGAACCGCGAAGCCCGAGAACCGCTCTAGTTATGTAATAATGTTATTATGAAACCTGTTGGCACACTTTTTACACCATGTTGAAAGCTCTATAATGGGAAATCAGCAGGAGCTAATTGGAGGGATTAGTGGTTTTGATTTTTATACCTTTTTGGTAGAGCAACTAGAGTATAAATCATAGGTTCCTTATTCTTTATTATACAAGTATTTCTGGCTATATGTGACGTGTCATCTCAAAAGGAGACACTTTTGGGCAGGATCGTAAATGGAGAAATAGCCAAAAATCTGCCCGGAGTGATTTTTTTTACAATTTGGGTTTGTGGCAAATTTGTGATGATATTAATGTTAAAAATATTGTCTGATAGTTTCAGACCGGAGTATAACTGGCATCTTGTATTTTTTGAGACATTTTAAGGTAATTCCTACTCTCAACATTGTCAATAATATTTTTAAAGGCCGATATCTCAATTTCCAATTTTATAATACCATAACTTACGAACTCAATATCTTCACTCAGCAATGTCCGAATTTGTTGGGGAAAATGGCGTTGTGGATCAAAATATCTCTTTATTTAAAATATGTAAAAACCTCAAAATTGATAACCTGCCCAAAAGTGTCTCCTTTTGACATGACACGTCACATATTTGTAACCACTATGGAGTTCAGTTACAAAATTGTGGTTGCTTTTCACTTGTTATTGCCAAATAAGCATGGATTTGAATTAAAGGTGGGTCATCCAATATTTTCATATGGTGTTTTCTACCTCGCATAGATGCCTAACATAAAAAGATTCTAATCCGGCTGTTTTGATTCAAAAAGCAAAAAAAGTGTATCAAAATGGTCAATGTATACACCACCAGGGGATAAATAAGGCTACCACATTTGGTAAAATATCTCAGGCCTAAAAGTAGATTAGGGTTATGAGAAATCTATGAGCTTTGTCCATATGCCAAAATTTCCCATTTTAGTGTAAAAAAGTGGGGCGACAAGGTTGTCAATCAGGGACACCCACCTTTAAGTCTTGGTCTTATTACCATTTGATATATTAATTCTCCATGCAGGTGTCAACTGCAGGTAGCAAGTTTCAATTTTTTTTAATTACAAAAATTCAGGATTGTACATATTTATGACCATATTTGGAATCAGCATGAAAATGCATCAAAATGAGTACAGAGTACAAACAAGTCCAGTATTTATTTATTTATTTATTTATTCTTTCTTTATTGAGGGTAATACTGCTTCAGTGACAAACACTGCTTTTCAAGCAGGCCCTCAGTGATTCTTGAGATAGCTCTTGATATTCTGAGAAAATATGTTGAAGCACATGGCTCACACACAGAGCATTAAGCCCATGCAATATCAGCAGGGACAAGTGATTTGCGCGAAAAAAAATAGCTAATTGTGCGGAGATTGCACAGAACTTCTTCTTTTTTTCAGTGCAAATCATGTATCTCTGCCCATAGGAAAAAAATAGCCAATTGCGCAGATATTGCGTGAAAAAAAAAAGTTCCGCGCAAATCACTTGTCCCTGAATATCAGCACATGATTGCAGAGACAATCGACAAATGTATTTATTATCTTATCCATTTAATGCAGGCTGGTTGCTTGATGAGGAAAGTAGACCGTCCTTCAAGCAAATGTCAGAGGAACTTGGACGTATGACTAAAGACCCTCAGAGGTATCTGGTGATTCAAAACGATACAGATGGGTTGTCAAGCCTGCCCTCGCCAACGCCATCAGACTTCTATAAGAGCCTTATCACAGGGGATTTGGAAGGCACAGATCCTGATATGTTTATGGATGCTGAGGAGTACCTGCAACCAATGAGCACTATACAAAACTACACTTATGAGCCAGGTTCAACACAATCACCATTCTTCCCTCCTACTGTAAGTACAGGAATAATATACAAATATTTACTGCTTTTTGTTCGGGGCATGGTTAAAATTATAGGCTGGGAACAAAGAACAAGCAAAACTATGCCCAGGGAATAGTTACTTACTATGCCCGCGCTTTTAAACAATCAGATGGCGGGAATCTTTAGATGAGGTATATAATGCCAAATATATTCCATTTTTTTGTCTCGACTGAACTATGTTCAGAGTGAGACCACTATGGCGGGTAAGGGGGTGGGGTGTCCATGCAAAGCTTGTGAACATGATATCTCGAGAACCGTAAGTGCCTTAATAATGAAACTTGGTAGGGGGTAGCATGACCACAGGGTCTAGACTAGATTAGATTTTCAGCACAAGATATGGTAAATTAGTACCTAATTTGCATTATTTATGCATATCAAGCCAAGTATCCTTGTGAACAGATTATCTGGCAAACATATGGAGTAAAAACAATAAAATACACAAGAAAGTATACATCACAAAACTTCAGAACCAAGTATGGTAGACCTGTGTTTTCAGTATATGAAAGCTTTTATGTGTATCAAGCCAAGTAACCTTGTGAACAGATTATCTGACAAGGTAATAATAATACTAACTCATTTCAAAAATGCCTCTTTTGGCCCCATGTAGCACATATAAGTAACAACAAAAAGTATTTTAACTTTACCCAAACTGATCAATGTTTATTCTCAAATCAACAGAACCACACTGAGCCAAACAGTGCCACACCACACAGTCCTACAGAAGTAACGAAGCCTTCCACACCACTGCGCAAAGAAAGTAGTCTACGCTACTGCAGGGATCCCGTCTTCACCAAGGAATTGGAGAGACAGAGGAGTTCCAAGAGTGAATCTGAGGCATTACCAGAGGATCACTACAAAGAACCACCTAATGGACAGCTGGGTAAGATATGCTATGCCAAGTAGAAAGAGCTTCAAGTGGCCCTGGATTACCTATAATTTAGAGCTCTTCCTCTCTTTAGAAAGAAAATTCATCTGTGTTGCTAGTAAACATAATTTAGTGGTTTAAATCTTTGACCACAACATAAAATTTTGCGTACCTGGAATTTTGGAAAGTCAGGTGTCAACTGTGTTGTGATCAAACGTTTAAACCACTAAATTATCCTCCTATATTTTCTTATTGTTACAAAATGTCCTATAATTTCTATATTTTATAGCAAATTTAAGAAATTAATGTTTGTTTATTTGCCCAAGTAAATTTTATGAAAAATGTAAAATGTCTGTGCATAAAATGTCTTTTCGCTAATATCAGCATTTTCAACGTAATACACATGCTTGCTATTTGTACCAATCAGAGGCACATAGAGTAATAACAGGACTGATTGATTATAAGTCATAGGTAATTCCTTGTAAAATGAATTAATTTGATTAAAATTTGGTATACTTATGATTAATATTTTTTTTTTTTTTTTTTAGCGTTTAAGAATGAGAATAAATTTATTGTTTTTAGCTCTGTTGTGCATCTATCCGTTCATATAACATGGCGACATCATTATTTTTGGCGTAAAATAATGATTTCGCCTGTGTTATATGCGACGATAGATGCACGACAGCGGCTAAAAACAATACCTTTATTCTCTAAATAGTAAATACACTATGTTATGATAAATAAAGTTGATCATGAGTATGTTATTTTGACTATACCCTTCTATGAAGCAATTGAATACCTGAGTGGAAGAAGGGCCCAACTCCATCAAAACTGTTTTTGAGATATTAAGAAAAAACTTAATATTTGGAAAAGTTTTATAGACAGAATGTTTTCAACTTCAGGGGACATTTAATACATGATCATACAGTACTACATACATTCGAAATCATATATGATGTTTCCATGGCAACGGTACAGGTCTTAATACGAGCTGGAGTTGGGCCCTTCTTCCACTAATATACTGCAAGTGTCAGTTTCGTAAGCAGATGTGTTATAAATAGCTACAGAAATTTGGAAATTATCCATTAATTGCACAAGTAGAAGCATGTAATATGTTAGCAAGAAAGTTTATTGTAGTGGAAAGCAGATTTCATGTATGAACAAAATTCCTCTTTAACCCAATATTTGTGGAAGAAGGGCCCAACTCCATGGAGTTGGGCCTTTCTTCCATGAAAACCATGATTAAGTGTACTGTACGTGGAAGACTATTTAGAAAGTGGATTTTGGCTTGTCTTTTACACACAAGGAAGAACAGTCTGCTGGCAATAAAATGCTGTGTCTAACTCATTTTTGTAACAAATTGGAGTTGGGCCCTTCTTCCACTCAGGTATTCAATTGCAAGCAAAATTTTTGTTTTGCTTTTATAAGAACTAATCTATTACCCTAACAGTATAGACCAGGCTGCTATACTTTATTGTGATAAAAATATGCAGAAATTAAACTTACTTTTTTTCAATTTTTTTCCCACAGCATTCAAAGACGAGCCTGATTATCAAAACGATCCGACGAAAATGGATTCAGGACTCTACTTGCCTCTTAACGACGATGATTCCCCAATGGGTGGAATGGTCGATAATCTTGAATACCATGCCCTACTAGCCAATCATCCGCCTTCTACTGACCCATGGCAACGAGTAGGACCTAGCAGACAACAAAGCGTACCGGCGCATAACAACTTCAACAAAATCCGCAATGATCCCGATCTCAATTCAAGTACTAGTATGCCGTTACTACCAGATGATGTATTCACAACTGGGCCAATGCGGTCACCGGCGCACTCTATCAGTAGTAGATCGACAGGGTCTGCCGGCAGGAGTATCGGCGCAAGGCTAGCTAGCACTGGTAGCGAACATGAACATGATTATATAAATGCGAGCAATACACGCGTTGCCATTGTTGGTGGACCAAGAAGAAGTGAATCATCAGTATGATTTGGATATGAGTTTCTTCCGTGATGATAAGGACCGTCGATGTCACGATTTAAACAATAGATATATTGGCCACTCAATATCGATAAAAATCAATCAACCGATTTTCCTCCCAATTCATCCATAAATTTAACCCATAACTATGTAACAGGTTGCATCATGCCATTTGGACTAACAAATGTGCCAGCCATCTTCCAGCGACTTATGGAGCTAAATTTCGGTCCTTTTTTCCTGCATTTTCAATACTTTTTCATTATCTGTAACTTTGATAAAATTGATTTTCTTCAGAAAGTGATATCAACGATATTGATATTATTGGATAGTCGATTTATTGATTATTATCGATATATATCGACGGTCCTTACATGATAACAGTACTTTAAAGTGAAGTATTACATGGAATTTGGATCAAAGAATGATATTTTTCTTAGCGTGGATGGAATATGACAAGATGTGATGATATATCACGTTGTGGATGAGACTAATATATCACGTTGTGGATGAAACTGACATGGCTTCTTAGGAGCTAAGACGTGATGATATATCACGTTGTGGATGAGACTGACATGGCTTCTTAGGAGCTTAAGACGTGATGATATATCACGCTGTGGAAGAGACTGACATGGCTTCTTAGGAGCTAAACGTGATGAGATATCACGCTGTGGATGAGACTGACATGGCTTCTTAGGAGCTCAAACTACTGCTATTTACATGATGACTATAATGGATCTGTACTATTTGAATACAGGAGTACTATAGCATGACTATATAACCATGCAAATGTAAAGAAGAAAAAAAATGCATGGATGATATTGAAGCTGGACTTCTGTTTTTGTTTTCTGTTCTGTATAATTACGATGATGTACAGATTTATGTGTTTGATGGTGCAATATTTTTGTACCAGTTTTATCCCAAATATATTTGGTGCATGGGTGGAAGAGTGGGAGGGGTAGGTTTTAATTGTAATGACTGTCTAATGACTGGTTGTGTTTTATGATGTTTATTTTGTACAGAAAGTTATAAAAAAATTTGGTTAGAGTACAACTCAAAAAACCCTATGCATACATTTATGAATGAAGTTGTGCCCGTTATTTGTGAAATATTTTTGAAAATATTTGTAAGTACATGATTATGATACAGTAATGATATTATAAAAGTATCAGTTTTGAATTTCTTCATTTGGTTATTTGTTTTTCAAACATTGCAGCATTTAAAAAGTGGGTTAGCTTCCCAGAAAATGTAACAAAGACCTCAAAATTTGAATTAAAGTGTATGCCATTGTTTCAATTTTGTGTTCTTTGTTACATTTGTAAGGGATGTATATGATGCTTATCACAAAATGGTGCAATTTTAAAAGAAAGTTACATGATTATTGTAATCAGACATGGAATAGTTCGCCTTCGTCAAATTTTGCAATATTACTGAGTAAAGAGGGTGAAAAGCAGCATTATAAATTTCCACATGGAATTAGCACATTCACCAACTCTATTTGAAACTCGCCCTCCCTCTGTAAAAGATTCAGGTTGAATCTTTCTTAATTTGTGGTGCGATCAAGCCTAATGTCTAATCTGATCAAGTGGAATCAATCAAGTCGAATGTTGCCAATATTGGTTGTCAGTTATGGGCAAAAAAAGGTGCTCAAGTTTTTTGTTTCTTATTGCATTTAAATTACTTGTAACAAGAGCAGTTCAATATTTGTGGGATTTGAATCCCACATTGCATTGGGCTATCCCATTTGAAATCCACACTACCCCTGTGGAAGATTTTGGAAACATGTTCCACAGGGGGAGTAGGAATTTTAATTTAATTAGCATATTAGGCAGTTCTATTTGAATTTCATGCACCCTCTGCACCCAACCTGAATCTTCCACATTGGGAGGGTGGGTTTCAAATGGAACTGCCTAATGTGCTCATTCCATTCAAAATTAATATTCCCTCTGTGGAAGATATTTAAAAAATCTTCCACAGGGGTAGTGTGGATTTCAAATGGGGTAGCACATTGTCCTTGATCGTGTCGCATTTGTAATAGAGGTTTGTGTTAATATGGTCATGTATTACAAATGTATAAAACTCTTTGTGAAAATAAGATTTGGTTTTGAAGTGATTGCTTACATTCCATATCAAGTGTTTGCCTAAAATGAAAGGTGCACGCATGTGGTCTCCAAATAACCAACTTTTTAAATATTTGCATTTTTTAATTCTTTGGGATTCTTTTTTTAATCAATATGTAGATACAGGCTCAGACGGGCTCTTGCAGTTGAAGTCCACACTCCCCTGTGGAAGATTTTGAAAAATATCTTCCACATGGGGAGTATGAGTTCCAAATGGAATTAGCACAATCACCAACTCTCTTTGAAACTCACTCTCCCTCTGTAGAAGATGCAGGTTGAATCTTTCTTAGAGGGTGTATGAAATTTAAATGGAGCTGCCTAATGTGTTCATTCCATTTGAAATTCATACTCCACCTGTGGAAGATATTTCCAAATCTTCCACAGGGGTAGTGTGGATTTTAAATGGAATAGCCCAAATGATTTAATGCACCTGAAATAAATACTGAACAGAGCAATTTGTACAAAAAGAAATTTGTGTAAAAATTTTACTGTATACATGTAAATCTTAACCTTCACAACTTCAATGTGCCTGTGTATAAAAAAAAAACTATGAAAAATCCAGCAACTTCTTATGTACAGTCTTGTTCACATATCCTTTTTCCCTCATTTTTCATCAGTTCAACGAAATTTTTCCAACAGTTTCTTTTTTCAAGACTTGCCCACCTTTTTTTTTCTTTTTTTTATGGAGATGGCAATACATGTTTTATATCTATGTATATTTTGGTGGGTTTCTGTGGACGATGTTTCATATGTGTATTTACTATTTAAAGTAAGTATTTTTTATTTTCTGATGATTATTGAAATCTTTTTGATCTTTTTTTATATATATTTACAGTCTGATACTTATGTATAGTTCACCAAGTGTGAAACCATGTATCATGGAATAATATGCAATGTCACAATGGCTATTCTAATTGAAATCCTTACACCCCTATGGAAGACATGACTTGAATCTCCCACACAGGGAGTGTGAATTTCAAATGGGGTTACCTAAGTGGGTGACTCCATTTGAAATCTACACTCCCTGTGTGGGAGATTAAGGTCATGTCTCCCACAGTGGTGTATGCATTTCAACTAGAATAGCCCAATTCTTTATTAAAAGTGGGCAATTATGCTGACTCATTTTAGCAATTTAGTTGTGTCTTGGCTTAAGAGTTACATAAATACTTCTTTCACAAAGATTGCGGTACCAGGCTGTGTTTTGACCTACATGGACGTGCCACTGGCTTGTTTATTTTTTCATACTTGTAGTTCAAATACCTGCTACTGAATGGCACTTGATACTTACAAATTAATCGATATTCTCTACACCACATTTAAAAATTACCAGACTTGGTCTGAAATTCCGACTTGAAATTTATAATAAATTGATTTTTCCTTGGCATACTGAGCCTCAATTTGTAGTAAATTTCATGTCATGTAAGATTCGGGCACCAGTAAAGCATCTAGAAACACTTGCTTCATTGGTTTACAATGTTGACATGATTAACCAGATATTCCATTTAAAATGCACATGAAGATAACGCTTCTATGGAACGAAATCAAAACTCGACTGGCGGTCAACAGCCGGTTCCGGGCGGTTCCGTCCGGTTGCTATTGTTCTAAACAATGGTAACCGGACGGGATCGCCCGGAACCGGCGATTGACCGCCGGTCGAGTTTTGATTTCATCCCTATGTCAATTGCAGTTCAACTATATGGTCACACAAACTGGCAAATGTTGATTTCCAATTGACCATATTGGTTACATTTGGAATGGGGGGGGGGGGAGAGTTCAACTGGAATAGCATAATATGTCAATGACAAATGGACACATATCAAGTTGGACAGAGAGTATTGATGAATGTTGCCAAACATACATGTAATTAATGTATCATTAATTATTTCTTATTATTATTCTGTTGTATTCAAGCCCGTAGCCAGGATTTTTTGAAGGGTTGTGGAATTTTCAAAAAATTTACCTTTTTTCCCCAAATGAAATCGCTTACATACACAAAGTTGACTTTAACCCATAAAAAATGTACTTTTTGGGACTAAATTTCACAATTTAACATGAAAAACTGGTCCCTTAAGTTTTTTCCATAAGTTGGGGGTGGGGGCTACTTTTGTCAATATTTAGGGTGCAGCACACCCCCTGGCTATAGGCTTGGTATTGTTGTTGTTTCCTTTTTCTGTAAATCTACGCACTATGTCCACAGTTGTTTTATATTTTGTACCATATCTGGCAAGTTGTATTCAGTTATATTTTTGATTTTGTTTATTTTTTAGTTTCATGTGATACTAAAAAGCTACCTAATTACTAGTTGACACTTGCAATATCAGTATATAACCAAGTAGAAATAAGGTGTTTATCTTAATTTTGTATTATTTTACTCGGAATTGCTGCTTTTTTGAGCTACAAAGTTCTGCATAAATGGTAGCATAGCAATATACTTTTCAGTTTTAAAAGTAGATGAGTTTATTTAGGTTGCAATTTCTGTTTCTTTTTAATTAGCACTGCCAGTATTGGAAGATGAACTGACCGGACTATTTGGTGCTTTAGGTCAGAGGTCAAAAGCCAATCTTTGGGTCAAAGGTCAAAGGGAAAAGATAAACTTTATGTGGATTGAAAAATCTTCAATATATATGCCCAATATGTACAAAATACTTATTGATACAGAATTTTCATGGATTCCAACTTTTTTTTTAATTTTGTCTCGAAATTTGATCATCCAATATTGAAAATCATCATGTAATAGTAGCTAATGATTGAAATACAATAATTATGCAATACCAAGTAATTTTAAATATGAAAAAATTATAAGATTATCAGACTTCCCCTTTAAAAGAATGAAAATACATGGAGTCTTAATTGTGTTATACTTTGCCTAGGAATCTGACAATAGGTTACACCAGATGACAAAGTTCTCTTGAGTGTCCATTTTATGTGAACTTTGCCTAAGAGATGATCATGAATCAATATTAGTGCAGTGTGCACATCAGACACAGATATATTATATTTGTTTGCATCACTGGTTGTGATCGCATTATTTATCAAATTAAAAGAAACTTATTTGTTTTGTTTTCCTGTGCATTTCGAAGTTGATTTGTATATAATTTGAACTATTCTTCCATTCTGAAAATAATAGGTATTTGAGACCAACTTTTTCCAATAATAGTGGGTCCACATGGATGAGGGTTGCAATGTGGTACATGCATGTGTACATCATTTGTCAAGATTTTTGCTGAAATTTCCTCTTGGTTAAAAAACCCCTATATAAATCATGTCGTTATTGGACAAATAGGTTGATGTATTGCGCACCGTGCACAATTCTACGACGACTCAGCACACCTTATGGTAAAGAGCTATTGCATTGAATTGAAACTTTAAACAGGAAGAAATATAATGGTACATTATGTGGCTGCACATCTCTGCTATTATATGAAGGCAAACATAAGGCACAATAATGGCAGTCTTAATGCAATCATGTTACTCTTAAATATTAATTACCAATTATGTTATTACATTAAGACTCTTTCAGCTATTGTGTCACCAGGCACTCATTTATTTGGACCTTGTTATATGAGGTGAGAGCTTGGGATTTCACTTGATCAAATCATTATCACTCTACTATAGCACAGAGTGGTGATAAATTTGAACTCGTCAAATCCGCTTGTCAACGTCATACGCTTGGCATGTGACACGATCTGATCCAATCAGGCCAAAATCGGCAAGAATGAAATTGAGATTTGGGCGAAAATAAGAAAAAAAACAAAGACTATAAAACACAGAAGAAAATAGACAATAACCCAATTTTCAAAATGTCCGACTTTGGTAATAGTGGATCAAATCGTCTCACACATACAAGGTGACATGGTAGCTAAAAAAGAAAATAGTATTTTTGTACATAAAACCTTTATTTGTGAAAAACAGAGAACAGACCAAATTTATGAACCAAATTAATAAATGTGAAAAGAATTGTTGAAAAGTACTATAATAGTTGATCAAATTTGCTCTACTTGACTTGACAGCAACTGTAACAGGATCTTATTTAAGGGCCACAGTAACCAATACTAATCCTTGTAGATTCTGATATAATTTGCACTTAATATGGATGCACAAAATGGCAATTTATTTTTCTCAGCAACTGATGTGAACCAATCATCAAGAAAAGAGCTACTCCATGTAATGTGGAAATATTTCCAAACTTTGTGTATAGTTGTGGTGAAACCTGCAAATGCTTGAAGTAAAGTATTGATAAAGACTACAGATGTCATTCATGACGTGTCACGTGTCATGTCAAAAGCAGACACTTTTGGGCAGGTTATCAATTTTGAGGTTTTTACATATCTTAAATATAGAGATATTTTGCTCCACAATGTCGTTTTCCCCAATGAAATCAGACATTCCTAAGCGAAGATATTGAGTTTGTAAGTTATGGTATTATAAAATTGGAAATTGAGATATCAGCCCTTAAAAATATTATTGACAATATTGAGAGTATAAGTAGAATTGCCAAGAAAAATGTCTCAAAAATACAAGATGCCAGTTATATTCTGGTTTGAAACTATCAGACAATATTCTAAACATTAATAACATCACAAATTGGCAACAAACCCAAATTGTGAAAAAATCACCCCGGACAGATTTTTGGCTATTTCTCCATTTACGATCCTGCCCAAAAGTGTCTGCTTTTGACATGACACGTCACATATTATCAGTTTTGATAGTCTGTTGGCATCATTATGGACAAAATCAGAATTTCAGATATAGTTGGATTTTTAGATTTCAAGTTAGTTCCATAAATGTTGTTGTATAAGCATATTATGACAAATGTTTATTATGCAATTCAAAGCTATTCTTTGATTCACCTCAAGATCGGTAGTGAAGTCAATGCTTTTTTGCAGTTGAGCAGTAAGCATGTCGAAAAACTTGCTTATACACGTGCAAGAGGGTATGCTCTGCGCAATTAACTTAATACCGCTACCAGCAAAATACACACTTACGACACTACCAAACTTGAGGCGAACCAATGTATAGTGGTGATAATTTAGAAAGTTGTTTTTAAAACATCGAAGATGCAATTTGATGGCTAATACTGATAGGTGTTTATTTGATACGATGGATTTTATGAAGTTTATCACAGCACATTGGAATTTTATATCACTACTTGTTAATAAAAATTAACCATATTTTTTTTTGCAAAGCAAAATATTCCAATAATCATAGCACAGAAAAGAAATTGAAATGAAGATTTTCATACTGATTACTCAGATTTGATCAGGATCATGATTGAGGAAAATAATAAATAGTGTTATGCCGAGATATGGAATAATAGATTGATTTAGAAATAATGATATCAGGAACAGGTGTATAGAGTGCAAATCAGAGAAAGACAAGATTTATATACAGATATGTGAATAATGATTTAAAATGGTTTAAAATGAAGATGTGTCAAGTTTAAAATGTTTTAAAATATTTGAGATTGTTCAGATAAGCTTTTTCTCTTATTGGAAGTTGGATTTCTTAATTTTGGTGAAGTATCATTGATAGATCACTTTTGCAACTATCACTTGGGATGCAAAAAGCTGTGCAAATATAGCATAGCAGAATTGCAATACATTTTTGTTTTGTAATTGCATTGCAATCTCTCTTAATGTTATGATGTTGAATGCAGCATTTTGACTTGGCTTGCAAGTATTGGCTTGTAAGACTTGTTTCAAGTATATAACATCACTGTTGTATTTTTTTTTAATCTTCTATGATGAGGTAATGTTAGACTTGAAACAAGTTTTTATTCATAAATGGCTTATTTTGAAACAAATAAGAGACCCTATTAGGAAAGAAATTCAAGCTTTACGAGATCTCTAAAACAATGAACACATCTGGAACAAAGAAACACTACTTTTACACAGGTTACCATGGTTACATATAACAATATTTGCCTGTATTCATAACCCACATGGGACAATTTGAGATATTTCTGTAAAGTACTATAAATAATGTATTTGTGCATATGTGTATCATAGCCTTTTCATACTTAACTTGGAAAACTCAAGTCAAATATGGTTGACATTATAATAAAAAAACACTTCAGTCAAAACAGTATATTTAATTGTGAGATATCACTTATTGTTATTCTTATCTCTTTGTATCCAACTCATACACATCTAGTCTTTCCCACAGCCTCTATTCCATCTCTTGGTAATAGAGCAATATATATGCCTACTGCAAAACCTTACGTAATGTGACCCACCCTTCCCCAGTTCTCTACAAAATAAATACCTAGAGCTAAAACCACTGCCTTTCTCATGACCCGAACCCCAATCTTATCCAAATCTACTTGTTTGATTGAACACACAAATTTACGATTGCTCAGACATTGTGTCTGTTTGATTTTGTTAGAAAAATCCCTTCCAAAATTTAACTTACCCAGCGTACCAGACAGCAAATAATAAGCATGGGGCAGGTGTGCTATCTACTGAATGAAAATAAAGCGCACTGCAAATGTAGTCATTGGGCAGGTGTACTATCTGCTAAAGATAACACAATGGGACAGGTGTGATATTTACTGAAGATAACACAATGTGCCATGGGGTAGATATGCTATCTACTGAAGATAACACACACCAACTGTATCCATGGGGCAGGTGTGCTATCTACTGTAGATAACATGCACCAACTGTATCCATGGGGCAGGTGTGCTATCTACTGAAGATAACACACAACAAATGTAGCCATGGGGCTGGTGTGCTATATACTGAAGATAACACACAACAAATGTATCCATGGGTCAGGTGTGCTATCTACTGTAGATAACACACAGCAGAATGTATTCATGGGGCAGGTGTGCTATCTACTTAAGATAACACAACAAATGTAGCCATAGGACAGGGTGCTATCTACTGTAGATAACACACAACAAACGTATCCATGGGGCAGGTGTGCTATCTACAGTAGATAACACAACAAATGTAGCCATGGGACAGGTGTACTATCTACTGAAGATAACACACAGCAGAATGTATTCATGGGGCAGGTGTGCTATCTACCAGAGAAAATAAAGGTAGAGAAGCGACACTCTCTGCAAACTGCCTATACCGTGCTATACCGCAGCTGAAGACATCTAATACAGCAGAGTGAGCAGACAGTACATGTACAATGTGATTCTCTCATTTATAATTAGGATTACGTCATTGCCAGAGCTTTGTTTTGTGAGCGGTACAAAGCGTATAAGTCCGCCCACCGCTGTCAATCATTCTAATGAACAAATAAACAAGCTCTGGCAATGACGTAATCCTAATTATAAATGAGAAAATCACATTGTACATGTACTGTCTGCTGTACCATATGTCTTCCAACAAGTGCCGGAGTGTCGCGGGCCTGTATCTACTGTAGATAACACACAACAAATGTATCCATGGGGCTGGTTTGCTATCTACTGTAGATAACACACAACAAATGAATCAATGGGGCAGGTGTGTTATCTATTGAAGATTACACACAACAAATGTAGCCATGGGGCTGGTTTGCTATCTACTGTAGATAACACACAACAAATGAATCAATGGGGCAGGTGTGTTATCTACTACAGATAACACACAACAAATGTATCCATGGGACAGGTGTGCTATCTACTGTAGATAACACACAAATAATGTATCAATGGGGCAGGTGTGTTATCTATTGAAGATAACACAACAAATGTAGCCATGGGGCAGGTGTGCTATCTATTGAAGATAATGCACAGCAGAATGTATCCATGGGGCAAGTGTGCTATCTACTGAAGATAACGCACAACAAATGTATCCATGGGGCTGGTGTGCTATCTACTGAAGATAACACACAGCAAATGTAGCCATGTGGCAGGTGTGCTATATACTGAAAATAACACACAGCAAATGTAGCCATGTGTCAGGTGTGCTATCTACTGCAGATAACACAGCAGAATGTATCCATGGGACAGGTGTGCTATCTACTGAAGATAACACACAGCAAATGTAGCCATGGGGCAGGGTGCTATCTACTGCAGATAACACAGCAGAATGTATGGGAAAGGTGTGCTATCTACTGAAGATAACACAGCAGAATGTATCCATGGGAAAGGTGTGCTATCTACTGAAGATAACACACAGCAAATGTAGCCAAGGGGCAGGTGTGCTATCTACTGAAGATAACGCACAGCAGAATGTATCCATAGGGTAGGTTTGCTATCTACTGAAAATAACACACAGCAAATGTAGCCATTGGGGCAGGTGTGCTATCTACTGAAGATAACACACAGCAAATGTATCCATGGGACATGTGTGCTATCTACTGAAGATAATGCACAGCAGAATGTATCCATGGGGCAAGTGTGCTATCTACTGAAGATAACGCACAACAAATGTATACATGGGGCTGGTGTGCTATCTACTGAAAATAACACACAGCAAATTTAGCCATGTGGCAGGTGTGCTATCTACTGCAGATAACACACAAATAATGTATCAATGGGGCAGGTGTGTTATCTATTGAAGATAACGCACAGCAGAATGTATCCATGGGGCAGGTGTGCTATCTACTGAAGATAACACACAGCAAATGTAGCCATGGGGCAGGTGTGCTATCTATTGAAGATAACGCACAGCAGAATGTATCCATGGGGCAAGTGTGCTATCTACTGAAGACCACGCACAACAAATGTATCCATGGGGCTGGTGTGCTATCTACTGAAAATATCACACATCAAATGTAGCCATGTGGCAGATGTGCTATCTACTGAAGATAACACACAGCCATGGGGCTGGTGTGCTATCTACTGAAGATAACACACATCAAATGTATCCATGGGGCAGGTGTGATATCTACTGAAGATAACACACATCAAATGTAGCCATGGGGCAGGGGTGCTATCTACTGAAGATAACACACATCAAATGTATCCATGGGGCAGGTGTGCTATCTACTGAAGATAACACACATCAAATGTATCTACTGAAGATAACACACATCAAATGTAGCCATGGGGCAGGGGTGCTATCTACTGAAGATAACACAGCAGAATGTATCCATGGGACAGGTGTGCTATCTACTGAAGGTAACACACAGCAAATGTAGCCATGGGGCAGGGGTGCTATCTACTGAAGATAACACACATCAAATGTATCCATGGGGCAGGTGTGTTATCTAATGAAGATAACACACAACAAATGTATCCATGGGTCAGGTGTGCTATCTACTGTAGATAACACACAGCAGAATGTATTCATGGGGCAGGTGTGCTATCTACTTAAGATAACACAACAAATGTAGCCATAGGACAGGGTGCTATCTACTGTAGATAACACACAACAAACGTATCCATGGGGCAGGTGTGCTATCTACAGTAGATAACACAACAAATGTAGCCATGGGACAGGTGTACTATCTACTGAAGATAACACACAGCAGAATGTATTCATGGGGCAGGTGTGCTATCTACTGTAGATAACACACAACAAATGTATCCATGGGGCTGGTTTGCTATCTACTGTAGATAACACACAACAAATGAATCAATGGGGCAGGTGTGTTATCTATTGAAGATTACACACAACAAATGTAGCCATGGGGCTGGTTTGCTATCTACTGTAGATAACACACAACAAATGAATCAATGGGGCAGGTGTGTTATCTACTACAGATAACACACAACAAATGTATCCATGGGACAGGTGTGCTATCTACTGTAGATAACACACAAATAATGTATCAATGGGGCAGGTGTGTTATCTATTGAAGATAACACAACAAATGTAGCCATGGGGCAGGTGTGCTATCTATTGAAGATAATGCACAGCAGAATGTATCCATGGGGCAAGTGTGCTATCTACTGAAGATAACGCACAACAAATGTATCCATGGGGCTGGTGTGCTATCTACTGAAGATAACACACAGCAAATGTAGCCATGTGGCAGGTGTGCTATATACTGAAAATAACACACAGCAAATGTAGCCATGTGTCAGGTGTGCTATCTACTGCAGATAACACAGCAGAATGTATCCATGGGACAGGTGTGCTATCTACTGAAGATAACACACAGCAAATGTAGCCATGGGGCAGGGTGCTATCTACTGCAGATAACACAGCAGAATGTATGGGAAAGGTGTGCTATCTACTGAAGATAACACAGCAGAATGTATCCATGGGAAAGGTGTGCTATCTACTGAAGATAACACACAGCAAATGTAGCCAAGGGGCAGGTGTGCTATCTACTGAAGATAACGCACAGCAGAATGTATCCATAGGGTAGGTTTGCTATCTACTGAAAATAACACACAGCAAATGTAGCCATTGGGGCAGGTGTGCTATCTACTGAAGATAACACACAGCAAATGTATCCATGGGACATGTGTGCTATCTACTGAAGATAATGCACAGCAGAATGTATCCATGGGGCAAGTGTGCTATCTACTGAAGATAACGCACAACAAATGTATACATGGGGCTGGTGTGCTATCTACTGAAAATAACACACAGCAAATTTAGCCATGTGGCAGGTGTGCTATCTACTGCAGATAACACACAAATAATGTATCAATGGGGCAGGTGTGTTATCTATTGAAGATAACGCACAGCAGAATGTATCCATGGGGCAGGTGTGCTATCTACTGAAGATAACACACAGCAAATGTAGCCATGGGGCAGGTGTGCTATCTATTGAAGATAACGCACAGCAGAATGTATCCATGGGGCAAGTGTGCTATCTACTGAAGACCACGCACAACAAATGTATCCATGGGGCTGGTGTGCTATCTACTGAAAATATCACACATCAAATGTAGCCATGTGGCAGATGTGCTATCTACTGAAGATAACACACAGCCATGGGGCTGGTGTGCTATCTACTGAAGATAACACACATCAAATGTATCCATGGGGCAGGTGTGATATCTACTGAAGATAACACACATCAAATGTAGCCATGGGGCAGGGGTGCTATCTACTGAAGATAACACACATCAAATGTATCCATGGGGCAGGTGTGCTATCTACTGAAGATAACACACAACAAATGTATCCATGGGACAGGTATGCTATCTACTGAAGATAACACACATCAAATGTAGCCATGGGGCAGGGGTGCTATCTACTGAAGATAACACAGCAGAATGTATCCATGGGACAGGTGTGCTATCTACTGAAGGTAACACACAGCAAATGTAGCCATGGGGCAGGGGTGCTATCTACTGAAGATAACACACATCAAATGTATCCATGGGGCAGGTGTGTTATCTAATGAAGATAACACACAACAAATGTATCCATGGGTCAGGTGTGCTATCTACTGTAGATAACACACAGCAGAATGTATTCATGGGGCAGGTGTGCTATCTACTTAAGATAACACAACAAATGTAGCCATAGGACAGGGTGCTATCTACTGTAGATAACACACAACAAACGTATCCATGGGGCAGGTGTGCTATCTACAGTAGATAACACAACAAATGTAGCCATGGGACAGGTGTACTATCTACTGAAGATAACACACAGCAGAATGTATTCATGGGGCAGGTGTGCTATCTACTGTAGATAACACACAACAAATGTATCCATGGGGCTGGTTTGCTATCTACTGTAGATAACACACAACAAATGAATCAATGGGGCAGGTGTGTTATCTATTGAAGATTACACACAACAAATGTAGCCATGGGGCTGGTTTGCTATCTACTGTAGATAACACACAACAAATGAATCAATGGGGCAGGTGTGTTATCTACTACAGATAACACACAACAAATGTATCCATGGGACAGGTGTGCTATCTACTGTAGATAACACACAAATAATGTATCAATGGGGCAGGTGTGTTATCTATTGAAGATAACACAACAAATGTAGCCATGGGGCAGGTGTGCTATCTATTGAAGATAATGCACAGCAGAATGTATCCATGGGGCAAGTGTGCTATCTACTGAAGATAACGCACAACAAATGTATCCATGGGGCTGGTGTGCTATCTACTGAAGATAACACACAGCAAATGTAGCCATGTGGCAGGTGTGCTATATACTGAAAATAACACACAGCAAATGTAGCCATGTGTCAGGTGTGCTATCTACTGCAGATAACACAGCAGAATGTATCCATGGGACAGGTGTGCTATCTACTGAAGATAACACACAGCAAATGTAGCCATGGGGCAGGGTGCTATCTACTGCAGATAACACAGCAGAATGTATGGGAAAGGTGTGCTATCTACTGAAGATAACACAGCAGAATGTATCCATGGGAAAGGTGTGCTATCTACTGAAGATAACACACAGCAAATGTAGCCAAGGGGCAGGTGTGCTATCTACTGAAGATAACGCACAGCAGAATGTATCCATAGGGTAGGTTTGCTATCTACTGAAAATAACACACAGCAAATGTAGCCATTGGGGCAGGTGTGCTATCTACTGAAGATAACACACAGCAAATGTATCCATGGGACATGTGTGCTATCTACTGAAGATAATGCACAGCAGAATGTATCCATGGGGCAAGTGTGCTATCTACTGAAGATAACGCACAACAAATGTATCCATGGGGCTGGTGTGCTATCTACTGAAAATAACACACAGCAAATTTAGCCATGTGGCAGGTGTGCTATCTACTGCAGATAACACACAAATAATGTATCAATGGGGCAGGTGTGTTATCTATTGAAGATAACGCACAGCAGAATGTATCCATGGGGCAGGTGTGCTATCTACTGAAGATAACACACAGCAAATGTAGCCATGGGGCAGGTGTGCTATCTATTGAAGATAACGCACAGCAGAATGTATCCATGGGGCAAGTGTGCTATCTACTGAAGACCACGCACAACAAATGTATCCATGGGGCTGGTGTGCTATCTACTGAAAATATCACACATCAAATGTAGCCATGTGGCAGATGTGCTATCTACTGAAGATAACACACATCAAATGTATCCATGGGGCAGGTGTGATATCTACTGAAGATAACACACATCAAATGTAGCCATGGGGCAGGGGTGCTATCTACTGAAGATAACACACATCAAATGTATCCATGGGGCAGGTGTGCTATCTACTGAAGATAACACACAACAAATGTATCCATGGGACAGGTATGCTATCTACTGAAGATAACACACATCAAATGTAGCCATGGGGCAGGGGTGCTATCTACTGAAGATAACACAGCAGAATGTATCCATGGGACAGGTGTGCTATCTACTGAAGGTAACACACAGCAAATGTAGCCATGGGGCAGGTATGCTATCTACTGAAGATAACACACATCAAATGTATCCATGGGGCAGGTGTGTTATCTAATGAAGATAACACACAGCAATTGTATCCATGGGGCAGGTGTGATATCTAATGAAGATAACACACATCAAATGTAGCCATGGGGCAGGGGTGATATCTACTGAAGATAACACACATCAAATGTAGCCATGGGGCAGGTGTGTTATCTAATGAAGATAACACACAACAAATGTATCCATGGGGCAGGTGTGATATCTAATGAAGATAACACACATCAAATGTAGCCATGGGGCAGGGGTGCTATCTACTGAAGATAACACACATCAAATGTATCCATGGGGCAGGTGTGTTATCTAATGAAGATAACACACAGCAAATGTATCCATGGGGCAGGTGTGATATCTAATGAAGATAACACACATCAAATGTATCCATGGGGCAGGTATGCTATCTACTGAAGATAACACACACCAAATGTATCCATGGGACAGGTGTGCTATCTACTGAAGATAACACACATCAAATGTATCCATGGGGCAGGTGTGTTATCTATTGAAGATAACACACATCAAATGTAGCCATGGGGCAGGGGTGATATCTACTGAAGATAACGCACAACAAATGTATCCATGGGGCTGGTGTGCTATCTACTGAAAATAACACACAACAAATGTATCCATGGGGCAGGTATGCTATCTACTGAAGATAACACACAACAAATGTATCCATGGGGCAGGTGTGCTATCTACTGAAGATAACACACAACAAATGTATCATGGGGCAGATGTGCTATCTACTGAAGATAACGCACAACAAATGTATCCATGGGGCAGGTATGCTATCTACTGAAGATAACACACAACAAATGTATCCATGGGGCAGGTGTGCTATCTACTGAAGATAACACACATCAAATGTATCCATGGGGCAGGTATGCTATCTACTGAAGATAACACACAACAAATGTATCCATGGGGCAGGTGTGCTATCTACTGAAGATAACGCACAACAAATGTATCCATGGGACAGGTATGCTATCTACTGAAGATAACACACATCAAATGTATCCATGGGGCAGGTATGCTATCTACTGAAGATAACACACAACAAATGTATCCATGGGGCAGGTGTGCTATCTACTGAAGATAACACACATCAAATGTATCCATGGGGCAGGTGTGATATCTAATGAAGATAACACACAACAAATGTATCCATGGGACAGGTGTGCTATCTACTGTAGATAACACACAACAAATGTATCCATGGGGCAGGTATGCTATCTACTGAAGATAACACACAACAAATGTATCCATGGGACAGGTGTGCTATCTACTGAAGATAACACACAACAAATGTATCCATGGGGCAGGTATGCTATCTACTGAAGATAACACACATCAAATGTATCCATGGGGCAGGTATGCTATCTACTGAAGATAACACACATCAAATGTATCCATGGGGCAGGTATGCTATCTACTGAAGATAACACACAACAAATGTATCCATGGGGCAGATGTGCTATCTACTGAAGATAACACACATCAAATGTATCCATGAGGCACGTGTGCTATCTACTGACGATAACACACAACAAATGTATCCATGGGGCAGGTGTACTATCTACTGAAGATAACACACATCAAATGTATCCATGGGACAGGTGTGCTATCTACTGACGATAACACACAACAAATGTATCCATGGGGCTGGTGTGCTATCTACTGAAGATAACACACATCAAATGTAGCCATGGGGCAGGTGTGCTATCTACTGAAGATAACGCACAACAAATGTATGCATGGGACAGGGGTGCTATCTACTGAAGATAACACACAACAAATGTAGCCATGAGGCAGGTGTGTTATCTACTGAAGATAACACACATCAAATGTAGCCATGAGGCAGGTGTGCTATCTACTGAAGATAACACACAACAAATGTATCCATGGGGCAGGTATGCTATCTACTGAAGATAACACACAACAAATGTATCCATGGGGCAGGTGTGCTATCTACTGAAGATAACGCACAACAAATGTATCCATGGGACAGGTATGCTATCTACTGAAGATAACACACATCAAATGTATCCATGGGGCAGGTATGCTATCTACTGAAGATAACACACAACAAATGTATCCATGGGGCAGGTGTGCTATCTACTGAAGATAACACACATCAAATGTATCCATGGGGCAGGTGTGATATCTAATGAAGATAACACACAACAAATGTATCCATGGGACAGGTATGCTATCTACTGAAGATAACACACATCAAATGTATCCATGAGGCACGTGTGCTATCTACTGACGATAACACACAACAAATGTATCCATGGGGCAGGTGTGCTATCTACTGAAGATAACACACATCAAATGTATCCATGGGACTGGTGTGCTATCTACTGACGATAACACACAACAAATGTATCCATGGGGCTGGTGTGCTATCTACTGAAGATAACACACAACAAATGTATCCATGGGGCAGGTGTGCTATCTACTGAAGATAACACACATCAAATGTATCCATGGGGCAGGTATGCTATCTACTGAAGATAACACACATCAAATGTAGCCATGAGGCAGGTGTGTTATCTACTGAAGATAACACACATCAAATGTATCCATGGGGCAGGTGTGATATCTACTGAAGATAACACACAACAAATGTATCCATGGGGCAGGTGTGTTATCTACTGAAGATAACACACAACAAATGTATCCATGGGGCAGGTGTGCTATCTACTGAAGATAACATACAGCAAATGTATCCATGGGGCAGGTATGCTATCTACTGAAGATAACACACATCAAATGTATCCATGGGGCAGGTGTGTTATCTACTGAAGATAACACACAACAAATGTATCCATGGGGCAGGTGTGCTATCTACTGAAGATAACATACAGCAAATGTATCCATGGGGCAGGTGTGCTATCTACTGAAGATAACACACAGCAGAATATAGCCATAGGGTATATTGCTGATCCATTAATTATCCTTTTCTGGTGCATTGTGGGATAGAAAAGGGGAGCAAATTAGCGATCGATTTGCTCCTTTTCAATCCCACAATGCACCAGAAAAGATAATTAATGGATCAACAATATACCTATAAAACAGAGTGTGCTATCTATTGAAGATAACACACATCAAAAGTATCCATGGGGCAGGTGTGCTATCTACTGAAGATAACACACATCAAATGTATCCATGGGACAGGTATGCTATCTACTGAAGATAACACACAACAAATGTATCCATGGGGCAGGTATGCTATCTACTGAAGATAACACACAACAAATGTATCCATGGGACAGGTATGCTATCTACTGAAGATAACACACAACAAATGTATCCATGGGGCAGGTGTGATATCTACTGAAGATAACACACATCAAATGTATCCATGGGGCAAGTGTGCTATCTACTGAAGATAACACACAACAAATGTATCCATGGGACAGGTATGCTATCTACTGAAGATAACACACAACAAATGTATCCATGGGGCAGGTGTGATATCTACTGAAGATAACGCACAACAAATGTATCCATGGGACAGGTGTGCTATCTACTGAAGATAACACACAACAAATGTATCCATGGGGCAGGTGTGCTATCTACTGAAGATAACACACATCAAATGTATCCATGGGGCAGGTGTGCTATCTACTGAAGATAACACACATCAAATGTATCCATGGGACAGGTATGCTATCTACTGAAGATAACACACAACAAATGTATCCATGGGGCAGGTGTGCTATCTACTGAAGATAACACACATCAAATGTATCCATGGGGCAGGTGTGATATCTAATGAAGATAACACACAACAAATGTATCCATGGGACAGGTATGCTATCTACTGAAGATAGCACACGTGCCTCATGGATACATTTGATGTGTGTTATCTTCAGTAGATATCACACCTGATACACCCCATGGATACATTTGATGTGTGTTATCTTCAGTAGAATAACACCCAATTATGGATATTTGATATTCAGTGACCATGGATTTTGACTACATTTGATGTTATACATTTTGATGGATAACATCGTCGTAGATAACACACGTACCTCATGGATACATTTGATGTGTGTTATCTACAGACGATAACACACAACAAATGTATCCATGGGGCAGGTGTGCTATCTACTGAAGATAACACACATCAAATGTATCCATGGGACTGGTGTGCTATCTACTGACGATAACACACAACAAATGTATCCATGGGGCTGGTGTGCTATCTACTGAAGATAACACACAACAAATGTATCCATGGGGCAGGTGTGCTATCTACTGAAGATAACACACATCAAATGTATCCATGGGGCAGGTATGCTATCTACTGAAGATAACACACATCAAATGTAGCCATGAGGCAGGTGTGTTATCTACTGAAGATAACACACATCAAATGTATCCATGGGGCAGGTGTGATATCTACTGAAGATAACACACAACAAATGTATCCATGGGGCAGGTGTGTTATCTACTGAAGATAACACACAACAAATGTATCCATGGGGCAGGTGTGCTATCTACTGAAGATAACATACAGCAAATGTATCCATGGGGCAGATATGCTATCTACTGAAGATAACACACATCAAATGTATCCATGGGGCAGGTGTGTTATCTACTGTAGATAACACACAACAAACGTATCCATGGGGCAGGTGTGCTATCTACAGTAGATAACACAACAAATGTAGCCATGGGACAGGTGTACTATCTACTGAAGATAACACACAGCAGAATGTATTCATGGGGCAGGTGTGCTATCTACTGTAGATAACACACAACAAATGTATCCATGGGGCTGGTTTGCTATCTACTGTAGATAACACACAACAAATGAATCAATGGGGCAGGTGTGTTATCTATTGAAGATTACACACAACAAATGTAGCCATGGGGCTGGTTTGCTATCTACTGTAGATAACACACAACAAATGAATCAATGGGGCAGGTGTGTTATCTACTACAGATAACACACAACAAATGTATCCATGGGACAGGTGTGCTATCTACTGTAGATAACACACAAATAATGTATCAATGGGGCAGGTGTGTTATCTATTGAAGATAACACAACAAATGTAGCCATGGGGCAGGTGTGCTATCTATTGAAGATAATGCACAGCAGAATGTATCCATGGGGCAAGTGTGCTATCTACTGAAGATAACGCACAACAAATGTATCCATGGGGCTGGTGTGCTATCTACTGAAGATAACACACAGCAAATGTAGCCATGTGGCAGGTGTGCTATATACTGAAAATAACACACAGCAAATGTAGCCATGTGTCAGGTGTGCTATCTACTGCAGATAACACAGCAGAATGTATCCATGGGACAGGTGTGCTATCTACTGAAGATAACACACAGCAAATGTAGCCATGGGGCAGGGTGCTATCTACTGCAGATAACACAGCAGAATGTATGGGAAAGGTGTGCTATCTACTGAAGATAACACAGCAGAATGTATCCATGGGAAAGGTGTGCTATCTACTGAAGATAACACACAGCAAATGTAGCCAAGGGGCAGGTGTGCTATCTACTGAAGATAACGCACAGCAGAATGTATCCATAGGGTAGGTTTGCTATCTACTGAAAATAACACACAGCAAATGTAGCCATTGGGGCAGGTGTGCTATCTACTGAAGATAACACACAGCAAATGTATCCATGGGACATGTGTGCTATCTACTGAAGATAATGCACAGCAGAATGTATCCATGGGGCAAGTGTGCTATCTACTGAAGATAACGCACAACAAATGTATCCATGGGGCTGGTGTGCTATCTACTGAAAATAACACACAGCAAATTTAGCCATGTGGCAGGTGTGCTATCTACTGCAGATAACACACAAATAATGTATCAATGGGGCAGGTGTGTTATCTATTGAAGATAACGCACAGCAGAATGTATCCATGGGGCAGGTGTGCTATCTACTGAAGATAACACACAGCAAATGTAGCCATGGGGCAGGTGTGCTATCTATTGAAGATAACGCACAGCAGAATGTATCCATGGGGCAAGTGTGCTATCTACTGAAGACCACGCACAACAAATGTATCCATGGGGCTGGTGTGCTATCTACTGAAAATATCACACATCAAATGTAGCCATGTGGCAGATGTGCTATCTACTGAAGATAACACACAGCCATGGGGCTGGTGTGCTATCTACTGAAGATAACACACATCAAATGTATCCATGGGGCAGGTGTGATATCTACTGAAGATAACACACATCAAATGTAGCCATGGGGCAGGGGTGCTATCTACTGAAGATAACACACATCAAATGTATCCATGGGGCAGGTGTGCTATCTACTGAAGATAACACACAACAAATGTATCCATGGGACAGGTATGCTATCTACTGAAGATAACACACATCAAATGTAGCCATGGGGGCAGGGGTGCTATCTACTGAAGATAACACAGCAGAATGTATCCATGGGACAGGTGTGCTATCTACTGAAGGTAACACACAGCAAATGTAGCCATGGGGCAGGGGTGCTATCTACTGAAGATAACACACATCAAATGTATCCATGGGGCAGGTGTGTTATCTAATGAAGATAACACACAGCAATTGTATCCATGGGGCAGGTGTGATATCTAATGAAGATAACACACATCAAATGTAGCCATGGGGCAGGGGTGATATCTACTGAAGATAACACACATCAAATGTAGCCATGGGGCAGGTGTGTTATCTAATGAAGATAACACACAACAAATGTATCCATGGGGCAGGTGTGATATCTAATGAAGATAACACACATCAAATGTAGCCATGGGGCAGGTGTGCTATCTACTGAAGATAACACACATCAAATGTATCCATGGGGCAGGTGTGTTATCTAATGAAGATAACACACAGCAAATGTATCCATGGGGCAGGTGTGATATCTAATGAAGATAACACACATCAAATGTATCCATGGGGCAGGTATGCTATCTACTGAAGATAACACACACCAAATGTATCCATGGGACAGGTGTGCTATCTACTGAAGATAACACACATCAAATGTATCCATGGGGCAGGTGTGTTATCTATTGAAGATAACACACATCAAATGTAGCCATGGGGCAGGGGTGATATCTACTGAAGATAACGCACAACAAATGTATCCATGGGGCTGGTGTGCTATCTACTGAAAATAACACACAACAAATGTATCCATGGGGCAGGTATGCTATCTACTGAAGATAACACACAACAAATGTATCCATGGGGCAGGTGTGCTATCTACTGAAGATAACACACAACAAATGTATTCATGGGGCAGATGTGCTATCTACTGAAGATAACGCACAACAAATGTATCCATGGGGCAGGTATGCTATCTACTGAAGATAACACACAACAAATGTATCCATGGGGCAGGTGTGCTATCTACTGAAGATAACACACATCAAATGTATCCATGGGGCAGGTATGCTATCTACTGAAGATAACACACAACAAATGTATCCATGGGGCAGGTGTGCTATCTACTGAAGATAACGCACAACAAATGTATCCATGGGACAGGTATGCTATCTACTGAAGATAACACACATCAAATGTATCCATGGGGCAGGTATGCTATCTACTGAAGATAACACACAACAAATGTATCCATGGGGCAGGTGTGCTATCTACTGAAGATAACACACATCAAATGTATCCATGGGGCAGGTGTGATATCTAATGAAGATAACACACAACAAATGTATCCATGGGACAGGTGTGCTATCTACTGTAGATAACACACAACAAATGTATCCATGGGGCAGGTATGCTATCTACTGAAGATAACACACAACAAATGTATCCATGGGACAGGTGTGCTATCTACTGAAGATAACACACAACAAATGTATCCATGGGGCAGGTATGCTATCTACTGAAGATAACACACATCAAATGTATCCATGGGGCAGGTATGCTATCTACTGAAGATAACACACATCAAATGTATCCATGGGGCAGGTATGCTATCTACTGAAGATAACACACAACAAATGTATCCATGGGGCAGATGTGCTATCTACTGAAGATAACACACATCAAATGTATCCATGAGGCACGTGTGCTATCTACTGACGATAACACACAACAAATGTATCCATGGGGCAGGTGTACTATCTACTGAAGATAACACACATCAAATGTATCCATGGGACAGGTGTGCTATCTACTGACGATAACACACAACAAATGTATCCATGGGGCTGGTGTGCTATCTACTGAAGATAACACACATCAAATGTAGCCATGGGGCAGGTGTGCTATCTACTGAAGATAACGCACAACAAATGTATGCATGGGACAGGGGTGCTATCTACTGAAGATAACACACAACAAATGTAGCCATGAGGCAGGTGTGTTATCTACTGAAGATAACACACATCAAATGTAGCCATGAGGCAGGTGTGCTATCTACTGAAGATAACACACAACAAATGTATCCATGGGGCAGGTATGCTATCTACTGAAGATAACACACAACAAATGTATCCATGGGGCAGGTGTGCTATCTACTGAAGATAACGCACAACAAATGTATCCATGGGACAGGTATGCTATCTACTGAAGATAACACACATCAAATGTATCCATGGGGCAGGTATGCTATCTACTGAAGATAACACACAACAAATGTATCCATGGGGCAGGTGTGCTATCTACTGAAGATAACACACATCAAATGTATCCATGGGGCAGGTGTGATATCTAATGAAGATAACACACAACAAATGTATCCATGGGACAGGTATGCTATCTACTGAAGATAACACACATCAAATGTATCCATGAGGCACGTGTGCTATCTACTGACGATAACACACAACAAATGTATCCATGGGGCAGGTGTGCTATCTACTGAAGATAACACACATCAAATGTATCCATGGGACTGGTGTGCTATCTACTGACGATAACACACAACAAATGTATCCATGGGGCTGGTGTGCTATCTACTGAAGATAACACACAACAAATGTATCCATGGGGCAGGTGTGCTATCTACTGAAGATAACACACATCAAATGTATCCATGGGGCAGGTATGCTATCTACTGAAGATAACACACATCAAATGTAGCCATGAGGCAGGTGTGTTATCTACTGAAGATAACACACATCAAATGTATCCATGGGGCAGGTGTGATATCTACTGAAGATAACACACAACAAATGTATCCATGGGGCAGGTGTGTTATCTACTGAAGATAACACACAACAAATGTATCCATGGGGCAGGTGTGCTATCTACTGAAGATAACATACAGCAAATGTATCCATGGGGCAGGTATGCTATCTACTGAAGATAACACACATCAAATGTATCCATGGGGCAGGTGTGTTATCTACTGAAGATAACACACAACAAATGTATCCATGGGGCAGGTGTGCTATCTACTGAAGATAACATACAGCAAATGTATCCATGGGGCAGGTGTGCTATCTACTGAAGATAACACACAGCAGAATATAGCCATAGGGTATATTGCTGATCCATTAATTATCCTTTTCTATCCCACAATCCCACAATGCACCAGAAAAGGATAATTAATGGATCAGCAATATACCCTATGGGGCAGGTGTGCTATCTATTGAAGATAACACACATCAAAAGTATCCATGGGGCAGGTGTGCTATCTACTGAAGATAACACACATCAAATGTATCCATGGGACAGGTATGCTATCTACTGAAGATAACACACAACAAATGTATCCATGGGGCAGGTATGCTATCTACTGAAGATAACACACAACAAATGTATCCATGGGACAGGTATGCTATCTACTGAAGATAACACACAACAAATGTATCCATGGGGCAGGTGTGATATCTACTGAAGATAACACACATCAAATGTATCCATGGGGCAAGTGTGCTATCTACTGAAGATAACACACAACAAATGTATCCATGGGACAGGTATGCTATCTACTGAAGATAACACACAACAAATGTATCCATGGGGCAGGTGTGATATCTACTGAAGATAACGCACAACAAATGTATCCATGGGACAGGTGTGCTATCTACTGAAGATAACACACAACAAATGTATCCATGGGGCAGGTGTGCTATCTACTGAAGATAACACACATCAAATGTATCCATGGGGCAGGTGTGCTATCTACTGAAGATAACACACATCAAATGTATCCATGGGACAGGTATGCTATCTACTGAAGATAACACACAACAAATGTATCCATGGGGCAGGTATGCTATCTACTGAAGATAACACACAACAAATGTATCCATGGGACAGGTATGCTATCTACTGAAGATAACACACAACAAATGTATCCATGGGGCAGGTGTGATATCTACTGAAGATAACACACATCAAATGTATCCATGGGGCAAGTGTGCTATCTACTGAAGATAACACACAACAAATGTATCCATGGGACAGGTATGCTATCTACTGAAGATAACACACAACAAATGTATCCATGGGGCAGGTGTGATATCTACTGAAGATAACGCACAACAAATGTATCCATGGGACAGGTGTGCTATCTACTGAAGATAACACACAACAAATGTATCCATGGGGCAAGTGTGCTATCTACTGAAGATAACACACAACAAATGTATCCATGGGACAGGTATGCTATCTACTGAAGATAACACACAACAAATGTATCCATGGGGCAGGTGTGATATCTACTGAAGATAACACACATCAAATGTATCCATGGGGCAAGTGTGCTATCTACTGAAGATAACACACAACAAATGTATCCATGGGACAGGTATGCTATCTACTGAAGATAACACACATCAAATGTATCCATGAGGCACGTGTGCTATCTACTGACGATAACACACAACAAATGTATCCATGGGGCAGGTGTGCTATCTACTGAAGATAACACACATCAAATGTATTCATGGGACTGGTGTGCTATCTACTGACGATAACACACAACAAATGTATCCATGGGGCTGGTGTGCTATCTACTGAAGATAACACACAACAAATGTATCCATGGGGCAGGTGTGCTATCTACTGAAGATAACACACATCAAATGTATCCATGGGGCAGGTATGCTATCTACTGAAGATAACACACATCAAATGTAGCCATGAGGCAGGTGTGTTATCTACTGAAGATAACACACATCAAATGTATCCATGGGGCAGGTGTGATATCTACTGAAGATAACACACAACAAATGTATCCATGGGGCAGGTGTGTTATCTACTGAAGATAACACACAACAAATGTATCCATGGGGCAGGTGTGCTATCTACTGAAGATAACATACAGCAAATGTATCCATGGGGCAGGTATGCTATCTACTGAAGATAACACACATCAAATGTATCCATGGGGCAGGTGTGTTATCTACTGAAGATAACACACAACAAATGTATCCATGGGGCAGGTGTGCTATCTACTGAAGATAACATACAGCAAATGTATCCATGGGGCAGGTGTGCTATCTACTGAAGATAACACACAGCAGAATATAGCCATAGGGTATATTGCTGATCCATTAATTATCCTTTTCTGGTGCATTGTGGGATAGAAAAGGGAGCAAATTAGCGATCGATTTGCTCCCTTTTCAATCCCACAATGCACCAGAAAAGATAATTAATGATCAACAATATACCTATAAAGCAGAAATCTGCTATCTATTGAAGATAACACACATCAAAAGTATCCATGGGGCAGGTGTGCTATCTACTGAAGATAACACACATCAAATGTATCCATGGGACAGGTATGCTATCTACTGAAGATAACACACAACAAATGTATCCATGGGGCAGGTATGCTATCTACTGAAGATAACACACAACAAATGTATCCATGGGACAGGTATGCTATCTACTGAAGATAACACACAACAAATGTATCCATGGGGCAGGTGTGATATCTACTGAAGATAACACACATCAAATGTATCCATGGGGCAAGTGTGCTATCTACTGAAGATAACACACAACAAATGTATCCATGGGACAGGTATGCTATCTACTGAAGATAACACACAACAAATGTATCCATGGGGCAGGTGTGATATCTACTGAAGATAACGCACAACAAATGTATCCATGGGACAGGTGTGCTATCTACTGAAGATAACACACAACAAATGTATCCATGGGGCAGGTGTGCTATCTACTGAAGATAACACACATCAAATGTATCCATGGGGCAGGTGTGCTATCTACTGAAGATAACACACATCAAATGTATCCATGGGACAGGTATGCTATCTACTGAAGATAACACACAACAAATGTATCCATGGGGCAGGTATGCTATCTACTGAAGATAACACACAACAAATGTATCCATGGGACAGGTATGCTATCTACTGAAGATAACACACAACAAATGTATCCATGGGGCAGGTGTGATATCTACTGAAGATAACACACATCAAATGTATCCATGGGGCAAGTGTGCTATCTACTGAAGATAACACACAACAAATGTATCCATGGGACAGGTATGCTATCTACTGAAGATAACACACAACAAATGTATCCATGGGGCAGGTGTGATATCTACTGAAGATAACGCACAACAAATGTATCCATGGGACAGGTGTGCTATCTACTGAAGATAACACACAACAAATGTATCCATGGGACAAGTGTGCTATCTACTGAAGAAACACACAACAAATGTATCCATGGGACAGGTATGCTATCTACTGAAGATAACACACAACAAAAGTATCCATGGGGCAGGTGTGATATCTACTGAAGATAACACACATCAAATGTATCCATAAAGGGCAAGTGTGCTATCTACTGAAGATAACACACAACAAATGTATCCATGGGACAGGTATGCTATCTACTGAAGATAACACACAACAAATGTATCCATGGGGCAGGTGTGATATCTACTGAAGATAACGCACAACAAATGTATCCATGGGACAGGTGTGCTATCTACTGAAGATAACACACAACAAATGTAGCCATGGGGCAGGTGTGCTATCTATTGAAGATAACACACATCAAATGTATCCATGGGGCAGGTGTGCTATCTACTGAAGATAACACACATCAAATGTATCCATGGGACAGGTATGCTATCTACTGAAGATAACACACAACAAATGTATCCATGGGGCAGGTGTGATATCTACTGAAGATAACACACATCAAATGTATCCATGGGGCAAGTGTGCTATCTACTGAAGATAACACACAACAAATGTATCCATGGGACAGGTATTCTATCTACTGAAGATAACACACAACAAATGTATCCATGGGGCAGGTGTGATATCTACTGAAGATAACGCACAACAAATGTATCCATGGGACAGGTGTGCTATCTACTGAAGATAACACACATCAAATGTAGCCATGGGGCAGGGGTGCTATCTACTGAGGATAACACACACCAAATGTAGCCATGGGGCAAGTGTGTTATCTACTGAGGATAACACACAACAAATGTAGCCATGGGGCAGGGGTGCTATCTACTGAGGATAACACACACCAAATGTAGCCATGGGGCAGGGGTGCTATCTACTGAAGATAACACACAACAAATGTAGCCATGGGGCAGGTGTGTTATCTACTGAAGATAACACACATCAAATGTAGCCATGAGGCAGGTGTGTTATCTACTGAAGATAACACACATCAAATGTAGCCATGGGGCAGGTGTGCTATCTACTGAAGATAACACACATCAAATGTATCCATGGGGCAGGTGTGATATCTACTGAAGATAACGCACAACAAATGTATCCATGGGACAGGTGTGCTATCTACTGAAGATAACACACATCAAATGTAGCCATGGGGCAGGTGTGCTATCTACTGAAGATAACACACATCAAATGTATCCATGGGGCAGGTGTGATATCTACTGAAGATAACACACATCAAATGTATCCATGGGGCAGGTATGCTATCTACTGAAGATAACACACAACAAATGTAGCCATGGGGCAGGTGTGCTATCTACTGAAGATAACACACATCAAATGTATCCATGGGGCAGGTGTGCTATCTACTGTAGATAACACACAACAAATGTAGCCATGGGGCAGGTGTGCTATCTACTGAAGATAACACACATCAAATGTATCCATGGGGCAGGTATGCTATCTACTGTAGATAACACACAACAAATGTAGCCATGGGGCAGGTGTGCTATCTACTGAAGATAACACACATCAAATGTATCCATGGGGCAGGTGTGATATCTACTGAAGATAACGCACAACAAATGTATCCATGGGGCTGGTGTGCTATCTACTGAAAATAACACACAGCAAATGTAGCCATGTGGCAGGTGTGCTATCTACTGCAGATAACACAGCAGAATGTATCCATGGGACAGGTGTGCTATCTACTGTAGATAACACACAACAAAATAATGTATCAATGGGGCAGGTGTGTTATCTATTGAAGATAACACACAACAAATGTAGCCATGGGGCAGGTGTGCTATCTATTGAAGATAATGCACAGCAGAATGTATCCATGGGGCAAGTGTGCTATCTACTGAATATAACGCACAACAAATGTATCCATGGGGCTGGTGTTCAGTTCAGTATAATTTATTTATCCACTAAGTCATACAAAATAGAAAATATAAATATATAATGGAAGGATGGTCAAAAGAGAGCACAGCTCGAAAATATTTGGCCACCCTATAACAAAGAAAATGTTGAAAAGTGCAAAGAGACTAAGGACAAGTCACACAAGACAAAAAGAGAGACATGGTGAAAACAACAAGAAGACAGGACAAGTGAGACAGACAACGTACGTATGTTGGCATAGACAAATGAAATATGAATCAAGACTAATACACATTGAAAAGTATAGAATAATAATTATTACAATAAACATTTGTACTACAAGAGATTACTGATTTGATAATAAATGAATCTTATAAAGTGACTTAAACCGCTTGATTGATGTTGAATTACGAATAGAAATATCAATGTTGTTCCATAATATGGGACCCTGTCTTCTGATTGTATTTCGTGCAAGATCAGTAACAAAATTGGTTGGGCGATACAAATCAGAAGACCTGATCCCATAATCATGAATAGCATTAACTAGGACAAAATAATCAGAAAAATTATGTGGAAGTAATTTATTATGATACTTGTACATAAAGACGGCTTTTTGAAACATATGAATATCATGAACGGTAAGAGTTTTAAGTTTGGTAAACAAGGGTGGTGTATGTGCAAGGAAATGGGGAGTCAGTACATAAGCGCATAATTCTCTTTTGTTTGATATGAATGGAATTCAAATTACAATTGTTACGATCAGCCCATATTAAATTACAATATTGAATATGCGGCAAAACTAAAGTTGTATACAAGGAGAACAAAATGTTGACACTTAAAGTAGGTTTGAGACGATAAAGAATTCCAGAATACTTGGACACAAGATTAGCGACAGAAGTTGTATGTGGCTTCCAAGTTAAGCACTCATCTAAGATAACACCAAGAAATTTTGTCTGGGAAACTCTCGAAATAGAGCAGTTATCTATAAAAATGCTGATGTCTTGGTATTTGCGATTACTAAATCTATTTTGAAAATCATAAAATTTGATTTATTGACATTGAGAGATAACTTATTAGCTTGAAACCAAACGGAGATCTTTGAAAGTTCATTGTTGACAGTGTTAATAAGCATATTTAAATCCTTATGGGATGCAAGAATATTGGTGTCATCGGCGTATAAAATAAAAGTGAAGAAATTACTAGTATGAATTATATCATTGATATATAAAATAAATAGGAGAGGTCCTAGGATGGAGCCTTGTGGAACTCCACAAGATATATTAGAACTGGATGAATTGTAGTGATTGAAAGAAATGTATTGGGACCTATTTGTAAGGTAACTTTTGAACCACTCGAAGGCAATTCCGCGGATACCATAATGGGAGAGTTTAGATAAAAGAATGTCATGATTTATGGTATCAAATGCCTTCGAGAGGTCCAAGAAGATGCCAAGAGTATGATTTTTCTTATCCAAATCAGAAATAATTTTGTCATATGCTTGAAGGATAGCCATTTCTGAAGAAAAATTTGAACGGAAACCAAATTGATTTTTGTTGATTAAATTATATCGGGAAATAAAACTATACAACCTTTTGTGAACTAAACGTTCTAATATTTTTGAGAAAACAGGTAAAACTGAAATAGGCCTATAATTGCTCATAATATCGTTATCCCCATTTTTAAATATAGGAACAACCTTGGCAGTTTTAAGTTGGTTTGGAACGCTGCCAGTACTTAAAGATAAATTGAAGATATGAGCAAGAGGTAAAGCAATTGAATCTCTCATAAATTTAATAATGTCAGGTTTAATGTCGTCACAACCACTAGAGCCAGACTTAAGAGATTTACAAATTAAAATTATTTCGTCTTTGTCGGTGGGAGAAAAGAAAAGTGAACTTGGAGGAATTAATATTGTTTAAAAAGTGCCTAAAATCAATGTCAGGGTTTGGGATGGTACGTGCCAGTTTGGGACCAACATGAACAAAATAGGAATTGATGTAATCTGCAATTGTGTTCGGATTGGAAATACGCGTGTCATTAACTTTAAAAGAAGATGAAATATTCGGATTTTTATGTCGACCGAGTAAATTATTCAAAATATTCCAAGTTTGTTTTGAATCAAATTTGGCTTCTTCGAGTTTTTCGGCGAAATATTGACGCTTAGAAAGCCTAATCAAAGTAGTTAGCTTGTTGCGGTGAGTAACATAGGCAAATTTATTTGAGTCAGACGGATGATTCATGTACTTTTTATAGATCCTTTCTTTACGGCGGATAGAAGTCAGAATCGCGGGTGTAATCCATGGTTTGCGTGGAATACGACGACTGTGCCCAGTTTTGCATTTAGACCTGATAGGAAAGTGAACATTATAAATATTTGTGAATTTTAAAATAAATGCGTTATACGCATCATCTGATGAATCAAAATCAAGGACAAAATTCCAATCAACAAGGTTAAGATGGTTCTGGAAGCTGTGCACTCTGTCTTGACTGAAAGCACGAGTAGGAGTAGGCCTGTCGGTGTGATAACTGATTGGGAGCGACTGAGTTATTTGATAAATCGGGAAATGATCAGTAATGTCTGCAATGATGACACCAGAATTAATTTTATGAGTAAGGACATTGGTAAAAATATTGTCGATTAATGAGGCGGATGTAGGAGTGATTCTTGTAGGCCTATCAATTATAGGAAACATGCCATGATCATGGAAAATAGAAAGAAATTCGTTAATAGTTTGGTTATCTTCATGAAGTAATAAATCAAAGTTGAAATCACCTGAAATATAACATTGTTTGTTTTCGGAATTAACTTGAGCAAGACAACGGGCAAGATCTGTAATAAACATATCAGTATTGGTGCGGTGAGCACGGTAAATATTGCCGACAATAATATTTTTCTTCCCTGTGACGACGATTTCAATAAAAATAGATTCAGAATGATCAGTTTCATCAGTTGGATGATTGATAAGCTTGAGATCATTCCTGATATGATAAGAAACTGAATTAGAAACATAAATAGCAACACCGCCACTTCTTCTACCCCGGCGAGGGGCATTAAGTAAGACATAATTATCAATATCAATTAAATTTTAATCATCATCTTTAAACCAAGTTTCAGACAAAGCAATAATAGTAAAAGAATGGTTTAATCCTGAAAGAAACTCATTAATACAATCGTAGTTCTTATTGAAACTACGTGGATTGAGATGAAGAATTGAGAAATCATCATTGCAAGAAGCGGTGATATTGTCACGATCAAAAACATATGAACACGATTTGGAAATATCATAATTAATTAAATTGTCAGAATCATTAAATGTATTATAAAGAATATCATCGTAAGCAAAAGGATTAAGTTTGAGACCTAGCAGTCTATTAAAATCAATGGTGTTCTCATGACAGAATAAAGCAAATTTGAATTCATCATCATCAACATAATGATTAAATGGAAATAATTCGCCTGTACATTTAAAACAAATAAACCACGCATCATTAACATTACAATCAGTAAACACACAACGATTATGATACCATGAGTTGCATGAATTGCATAAAATACGAGATTGATGTCTTAAAATAAGTTTACAACAAGTATTACAAGTATTTGCCATAAGATGCCAACATACAACATACAAACATACAAAACAAAAAGAAGTTACTTATAAGAAATATAAATATATATAATAATCGTGGACAGGGCTTCGAGAAAGTAAAGGAAACGACGGTCAGGCCAAAATACTTCAAAACACCCAAATAATTAAGAAAGAAGGTAAACATGGATGGGAAAAACATAATAGGAATGGGACCATGGTGACAGATCAAGGATGCAGAAAAGGAATAAGTGGGGCCATGAAAACAGACAAGATTGGAAGGAAATGTGTGGACCCCGGGGTCTAACACCTCAGACCAAAATTGGAGGGAATAAGTAGACCCCGGGGTCCACAATCACAGGTCAAAAAAGGAAGGAATGAGAGGACCCCGGGGAATTGATGCAGGAAAAATAAAAACAGGCCAACGTACACGGAGAAAAATGCCGTCAAAACCCCATACCCAGGGCCATGCCATGGTGTGCTATCTACTGAAGATAACACACAGCAAATGTAGCCATGTGGCAGGTGTGCTATCTACTGAAAATAACACACAGCAAATGTAGCCATGTGGCAGGTGTACTATCTACTGCAGATAACACAGCAGAATGTATCCATGGGACAGGTGTGCTATCTACTGAAGATAACACACAGCAAATGTAGCCATGGGGCAGGGTGCTATCTACTGCAGATAACACAGCAGAATGTATCCATGGGAAAGGTGTGCTATCTACTGAAGATAACACAGCAGAATGTATCCATGGGAAAGGTGTGCTATCTACTGAAGATAACACACAGCAAATGTAGCCAAGGGGCAGGTGTGCTATCTACTGAAGATAACGCACAGCAGAATGTATCCATGGGGTAGGTGTGCTATCTACTGAAGATAACACACAGCAAATGTAGCCATGGGGCAGGTGTGCTATCTATTGAAGATAACGCACAGCAGAATGTATCCATGGGGCAAGTGTGCTATCTACTGAAGATAACGCACAACAAATGTATCCATGGGGCTGGTGTGCTATCTACTGAAGATAACACAGCAGAATGTATCCATGGGAAAGGTGTGCTATCTACTGAAGATAACACACAGCAAATGTAGCCAAGGGGCAGGTGTGCTATCTACTGAAGATAACGCACAGCAGAATGTATCCATGGGGTAGGTGTGCTATCTACTGAAGATAACACATAGCAAATGTAGCCATGGGGCAGGTGTGCTATCTATTGAAGATAACGCACAGCAGAATGTATCCATGGGGCAAGTGTGCTATCTACTGAAGATAACGCACAACAAATGTATCCATGGGGCTGGTGTGCTATCTACTGAAGATAACACACAACAAATGGATCCATGGAGCAGGTGTGCTATCTACTGAAAATAACACACAGCAAATGTAGCCATTGGGGCAGGTGTGCTATCTACTGAAGATAACGCACAACAAATGTATCCATGGGGCTGGTGTGCTATCTACTGAAAATAACACACAGCAAATGTAGCCATGTGGCAGGTGTGCTATCTACTGCAGATAACACAGCAGAATGTATCCATGGGACAGGTGTGCTATCTACTGAAGATAACACAGCAGAATGTATCCATGGGACAGGTGTGCTATCTACTGAAGATAACACACAGGAAATGTAGCCATGGGGCAGGTGTGCTATCTACTGAAGATAACACACAGCAGAATGTAGCCATGGGGCAGGTGTGCTATCTACTGAAGATAACACACATCAAATGTATCCATGAGGCAGGTATGCTATCTACTGAAGATAACACACAACAAATGTATCCATGGGGCAGGTGTGCTATCTACTGAAGATAACACACAGCAGAATGTATCCATGGGACAGGGGTGCTATCTACTGAAGATAACACACAGCAGAATGTAGCCATGGGGCAGGTGTGCTATCTACTGAAGATAACACACATCAAATGTATCCATGAGGCAGGTGTGCTATCTACTCTCTAAATTCCTAAGATTTAAAAATAAGTCTAAGAGACTTGTTAGAATGACAAAACCTTTCAGAGACTTAAAATTCAAATCTTTATTAGAGTAAAATTTAAATCCATTAGATTTGAATTTTAAGTCTTTTCAAGGTTTTGTCCTTCTAATAAGTCCCTGGAATTTAGAGAGTACTGAAGATAACATACAGCAGAATGTATCCATGGGGCAAGTGTGTGCTATCTATTGAAGATAACGCACAGCAGAATGTATCCATGGGGCAAGTGTGCTATCTACTGAAGATCACGCACAACAAATGTATCCATGGGGCTGGTGTGCTATCTACTGAAAATAACACACAGCAAATGTAGCCATGTGGCAGGTGTGCTATCTACTGAAAATAACACACATCAAATGTATCCATGGGGCAGGTGTGATATCTACTGAAGATAACACACATCAAATGTATCCATGGGACAGGTGTGCTATCTACTGAAGATAACACACAACAAATGTATCCATGGGGCAGGTGTGCTATCTACTGTAGATAACACACAACAAATGTATCCATGGGGCAGATGTGCTATCTACTGAAGATAACACACAACAAATGTAGCCATGTGGCAGGTGTGCTATCTACTGAAAATAACACACATCAAATGTATCCATGGGGCAGGTTTGCTATCTACTGTAGATAACACACAACAAATGTATCCATGGGGCAGGTGTGCTATCTACTGAAGATAACACACAACAAATGTAGCCATGTGGCAGGTGTGCTATCTACTGAAGATAACACACAGCCATGGGGCAACTGTGCTATCTACTGAAGATAACACACATCAAATGTATCCATGGGGCAGGTGTGTTATCTAATGAAGATAACACACAGCAAATGTATCCATGGGGCAGGTGTGCTATCTACTGAAGATAACACACAGCAGAATGTATCCATGGGACAGGGGTGCTATCTACTGAAGATAACACACAGCAGAATGTAGCCATGGGGCAGGTGTGCTATCTACTGAAGATAACACACATCAAATGTATCCATGAGGCAGGTGTGCTATCTACTCTCTAAATTCCTAAGATTTAAAAATAAGTCTAAGAGACTTGTTAGAATGACAAAACCTTTCAGAGACTTAAAATTCAAATCTTTATAAGAGTAAAATTTAAATCCATTAGATTTGAATTTTAAGTCTTTTCAAGGTTTTGTCCTTCTAATAAGTCCCTGGAATTTAGAGAGTACTGAAGATAACATACAGCAGAATGTATCCATGGGGCAAGTGTGTGCTATCTATTGAAGATAACGCACAGCAGAATGTATCCATGGGGCAAGTGTGCTATCTACTGAAGATCACGCACAACAAATGTATCCATGGGGCTGGTGTGCTATCTACTGAAAATAACACACAGCAAATGTAGCCATGTGGCAGGTGTGCTATCTACTGAAAATAACACACATCAAATGTATCCATGGGGCAGGTGTGATATCTACTGAAGATAACACACATCAAATGTATCCATGGGACAGGTGTGCTATCTACTGAAGATAACACACAACAAATGTATCCATGGGGCAGGTGTGCTATCTACTGTAGATAACACACAACAAATGTATCCATGGGGCAGATGTGCTATCTACTGAAGATAACACACAACAAATGTAGCCATGTGGCAGGTGTGCTATCTACTGAAAATAACACACATCAAATGTATCCATGGGGCAGGTTTGCTATCTACTGTAGATAACACACAACAAATGTATCCATGGGGCAGGTGTGCTATCTACTGAAGATAACACACAACAAATGTAGCCATGTGGCAGGTGTGCTATCTACTGAAGATAACACACAGCCATGGGGCAACTGTGCTATCTACTGAAGATAACACACATCAAATGTATCCATGGGGCAGGTGTGTTATCTAATGAAGATAACACACAGCAAATGTATCCATGGGGCAGGTGTGATATCTACTGAAGATAACACACATCAAATGTATCCATGGGGCAGGTGTGTTATCTACTGAAGATAACACACATCAAATGTATCCATGGGGCAGGGGTGATATCTAATGAAGATAACACACATCAAATATAGCCATGGGGCAGGTTTGCTATCTACTGTAGATAACACACAACAAATGTATCCATGGGGCAGGTGTGCTATCTACTGAAGATAACACACAACAAATGTAGCCATGTGGCAGGTGTGCTATCTACTGAAGATAACACACAGCCATGGGGCAACTGTGCTATCTACTGAAGATAACACACATCAAATGTATCCAAGGGGCAGGTGTGTTATCTAATGAAGATAACACACAGCAAATGTATCCATGGGGCAGGTGTGATATCTACTGAAGATAACACACATCAAATGTATCCATGGGGCAGGTGTGTTATCTACTGAAGATAACACACATCAAATGTAGCCATGGGGCAGGGGTGCTATCTACTGAAGATAACACACATCAAATATAGCCATGGGGCAGGTGTGCTATCTACTGAAGATAACACACATCAAATGTAGCCATGGGGCAGGGGTGCTATCTACTGAAGATAACACACATCAAATGTATCCATGGGACAGGTATGCTATCTATTGAAGATAACACACAACAAATGTATCCATGGGGCAGGTTTACTATCTACTGAAGATAACACACAACAAATGTATCCATGGGGCAGGTGTGATATCTACTGAAGATAACACACAACAAATGTATCCATGGGGCAGGTATGCTATCTACTGTAGATAACACACATCAAATGTATCCATGGGGCAGGTATGCTATCTACTGAAGATAACACACAACAAATGTATCCATGGGGCAGGTATGCTATCTACTGAAGATAACACACAACAAATGTATCCATGGGGCAGGTATGCTATCTACTGTAGATAACACACATCAAATGTATCCATGGGGCAGGTGTGCTATCTACTGAAGATAACACACAACAAATGTATCCATGGGACAGGTGTGATATCTAATGAAGATAACACACAACAAATGTATCCATGGGGCAGGTATGCTATCTACTGAAGATAACACACATCAAATGTATCCATGGGGCAGGTATGCTATCTACTGAAGATAACACACAACAAATGTATCCATGGGACAGATGTGCTATCTACTGAAGATAACACACATCAAATGTATCCATGGGGCAGGTGTGATATCTACTGAAGATAACACACAACAAATGTATCCATGGGGCAGGTGTGCTATCTACTGAAGATAACACACAACAAATGTATCCATGGGGCAGGTATGCTATCTACTGAAGATAACACACATCAAATGTATCCATGGGGCAGGTATGCTATCTACTGAAGATAACACACATCAAATGTATGCATGGGGCAGTTGTGATATCTACTGAAGATAACACACAACAAATGTATCCATGGGACAGGTATGCTGTGGCCCAATGGTTAGGGCGCGAGCTTCATAATCGAAAGATTGCTGGTTCGAGTCCCACCACGGCCAGTGTGTTGCGTCCTTGAGTAAGATAGCTTAGTTCCCAATTGCTTCACTCCACCCAGGTGTGAAATGGGGAGCTGCTGGGGATAATCGCAATCTAAGTCGCAGAGACTGAGAGTACCTGCGCATCAGTTGCGGACTAGGTGAAGCAGAAATGATTCTGATATATCCTAATTGCAGCGGAATAATTGTTGAAGTATGCAGATAATTAGGTCATGCCTAGCTGAAGCACACGTTAAATCAAACAACATTTATCATTTATTTATCTACTGAAGATAACACAACAAACGTATCCATGGGGCAAGTGTGTTATCTACTGAGGATAACACACACCAAATGTAGCCATGGGGCAGGGGTGCTATCTACTGAAGATAACACACAACAAATGTAGCCATGGGGCAGGTGTGTTATCTACTGAAGATAACACACATCAAATGTAGCCATGAGGCAGGTGTGTTATCTACTGAAGATAACACACGTCAAATGTATCCATGGGGCAGGTGTGCTATCTACTGAAGATAACACACAACAAATGTATCCATGGGGCAGGTGTGCTATCTACTGAAGATAACACACATCAAATGTATCCATGTGGCAGGTATGCAATCTACTGAAGATAACACACAGCAGAATATAGCCATGGGGCAGGTGTGCTATCTACTGAAGATAACACACATCAAATGTATCCATGGGACAGGTGTGCTATCTACTGAAGATAACACACAACAAATGTATCCATGGGGCAGATGTGCTATCTACTGAAGATAACACACAACAAATGTATCCATGGGACAGGTGTGATATCTACTGAAGATAACACACAACAAATGTATCCATGGGACAGGTGTGCTATCTACTGAAGATAACACACATCAAATGTATCCATGGGGCAGGTGTGATATCTACTGAAGATAACACACAACAAATGTATCCATGGGACAGGTATGCTATCTACTGAAGATAACACACAACAAATGTATCCATGGGGCAGGTGTGCTATCTAATGAAGATAACACACAACAAATGTAGCCATGGGGCAGATGTGCTATCTAATGAAGATAACACACATCAAATGTATCCATGGGACAGGTATGCTATCTACTGAAGATAACACACAACAAATGTATGCATGGGGCAGGTGTGCTATCTACTGAAGATAACACACATCAAATGTATCCATGGGACAGGTGTGCTATCTACTGAAGATAACACACATCAAATGTATCCATGGGGCAGGTATGCTATCTACTGAAGATAACACACAACAAATGTATCCATGGGACAGGTATGCTATCTACTGAAGATAACACACAACAAATGTATCCATGGGGCAGGTGTGATATCTACTGAAGATAACACACAACAAATGTATCCATGGGGCAGATGTGCTATCTAATGAAGATAACACACATCAAATGTATCCATGGGGCAGGTGTGATATCTACTGAAGATAACACACAACAAATGTATCCATGGGACAGGTATGCTGTGGCCCAATGGTTAGGGCGCGAGCTTCATAATCGAAAGATTGCTGGTTCGAGTCCCACCACGGCCAGTGTGTTGCGTCCTTGAGTAAGATAGCTTAGTTCCCAATTGCTTCACTCCACCCAGGTGTGAAATGGGGAGCTGCTGGGGATAATCGTAATCTAAGTCGCAGAGACTGAGAGTACCTGCGCATCAGTTGCGGACTAGGTGAAGCAGAAATGATTCTGATATATCCTATATAATTGCAGCGGAATAATTGTTGAAGTATGCAGATAATTAGGTCATGCCTAGCTGAAGCACACGTTAAATCAAACAACATTTATCATTTATTTATCTACTGAAGATAACACAACAAACGTATCCATGGGGCAAGTGTGTTATCTACTGAGGATAACACACACCAAATGTAGCCATGGGGCAGGGGTGCTATCTACTGAAGATAACATACAACAAATGTAGCCATGGGGCAGGTGTGTTATCTACTGAAGATAACACACATCAAATGTAGCCATGAGGCAGGTGTGTTATCTACTGAAGATAACACACATCAAATGTATCCATGGGGCAGGTGTGATATCTACTGAAGATAACACACAACAAATGTATCCATAGGGGCAGGTGTGTTATCTACTGAAGATAACACACATCAATTAATGTAGCCATGGGGCAGGGGTGCTATCTACTGAAGATAACACACATCAAATGTATCCATGGGGCAGGTGTGCTATCTACTGAAGATAACACACATCAAATGTATCCATGGGACAGGTGTGCTATCTACTGAAGATAACACACACCAAATGTATCCATGGGGCAGATGTGCTATCTACTGAAGATAACACACATCAAATGTAGCCATGGGGCAGGTGTGCTATCTACTGAAGATAACACACAACAAATGTATCCATGGGACAGGTATCCCAGCAAACACAAAAACATTTTAAAAACGTTTTAAATAAGTTATATTTTGGCTTTTGGTTTAGGTAAAAACGTTTTAATAACATTAAAATGTCGGGTTATATAAAGGTAATGATAACGTTTTAAAACGTTTTGTATGAAAACACACTACAACAATATTTTTAAATGTTTTCACAAAATGTTATTGTAAACTATTTTACAAACATTTTTGCCAAATATTGTGTCAATACTTAAATAACATTATGTTAAAATGTTTGAACCCAGCAAACACAGAAATGTTCTTAAAATGTTTTTTCAAAACCTTTTAATAACATTTAAATGTCGGGTTATACAAAGGTCATGAAAACGTTTTTAAAACGTTATTGAAAATATTTTGGGCAAACATTTTTCGCAAAATATTTTTTCAACCCCAAAATAACATTATGTTTAGAATGTTTTGTATCAAGTTTTCAAGAATGTTTTTGGAATGTTATTAAAACGTTTTTATACCCTTTATATATCCCGACATTTAAACGTTTTCTGTAAAACATTTTTGTTTGCTGAGCAGTAGATTATCATAAAATGTTTTTTAAGGTTATGAAAACGTTTTATACTCTTAATATACCCTTTATATAACCCGACATTTAAACGTTTTCTGATAACCTTTTATAACCTTTTGCGAATGATGTCGAAAACGTTTTGTGTTTGCTGGGATGCTATCTACTGAAGATAACACACAACAAATGTATCCATGGGGCAGGTGTGATATCTACTGAAGATAACGCACAACAAATGTATCCATGGGACAGGTGTGCTATCTACTGAAGATAACACACATCAAATGTAGCCATGGGACAGGTGTGCTATCTACCGAAGAGAACACCACACATGTAGCCATGGGGCAGGTGTGCTATCTACTGAAGATAACATACAGCAAATGTAGCCATGTGGCAAGCATGCTATGTTCTGAACATAACATATAGCAAAATGTAGCCATAGCCTACTGTCTCATGAATGTATCATAGCCTATATTATATCAATAATTATACACGTATTAAGTTTAACCCTGCCGTAAGAACCTAAAGGCCCATTCAGGGATCCCAGAGCGAGGGTGTAAAAATAAAATTGTTTATAAATTAATATTGCTTAAGAGTAAAGTAAAAGTCATTAAAATAAATATTGTTTTTTGTTGTTGTTGTTGTTGTTTTTCTGTTTGTCTGTTGTTGTTGTTTTTTGCTATGAAACATTTGGCAAATAACCAAGAAAACCGCAGAATTTACGAAGTTGAAGCCTCGTGCAAATACATGTAGGCAAGTTAATTTCTATACAAGTATGTAAACTACAGATTGATGTAAAATGTCTTATTTTGTTAATACGAGGCTTTCGGCTTAACCACTTGGTGCCGGTTTCCCGAAGCATGGCTAGTGGTCAGGTTTCCTAAGCCTTCAGGCTTAAGCCCAATTAGTCCTATACCAGTAAGTTCATACCATCACCTAGAAAGATAAATCAATAAATGATTCCACATTGGTTGGGCTAGCCTACTGGCTTAGGAAGCCTGAGTGACCACTACCCGAGCTTCAAGAAATCGGACTTAGGAGACTATGTTAGCACAATAAGCACATCTATGACACTAATCTGAATTTTGATGATTTTTACGATCCTCCGGATGCATGAGCAAATATGCCTTTAAACAATTGTTTTAAAATGATCAAATTTCAATATCTCGTGAGAACTTATTCACCTGTGTCGCCACGTATCAAAAAGAACGATAATTTGAAGCAAAAATACAACAATTATGTGATATCATATCTTGTCTGTACCTCGCCTGCACGCATCCCACACATCCAACCTCTCAGTCTCGGGTGTTACCAGCGTAGCAGCAGAAGCTATCCGTGATATTGTCAAGTGGTGAGTACAATTCAAAGGGTTTTTTTTTTTTGGGGGGGTGTTTGTTTGTTGTTGTTGTTGTTTAACCAGGAACAGATCTGTTAACTCTCTTCACGCGGGTGTCGACTGCAGACGACAAGTTTCAATTATTTTTTTAATTCATAAATTTCATAAATGTAAATTTTCATGACCATATTGGAATCAGCATGAAAAATGCATTAAAATGAGTACAAACACGCCTAGTATTGATCCAGTAGTTCTTAAGATAGCTCTTGATATTTTGAGAAAATATTTCAAAACTTGGAACTTTTTCCATTGAAGCGCATGGCTAAGCGAGATTGAATTGAAATATACTTGATCATGCCGCTAAAAGCAAAATAGCACGAAGTAGCTACCCTTGGATATCGGTTCAGTGTCCGCCTCATCCATTATTGGGTGCTTTGTTATTCAAAAATCACTTCCTACCGTGTCTTTAAAATGATAGCAAAATCTGAATGCATGTAACTTTTATATCAATATTTTAACTTCACTCAGATGATAAAATAAGATGCAAAGAAAACTTGTGGAACAATACCATGAATGTTCAGTTAACACTTGGCTCAGGGCCCGTAGCCAGGGGCGACGCTTTTCAGGGTCAAATTTTATGGGCTTATTGTTCACGATACAATGTGTAAAATAAGCCAAGCCCTTGGGCAGAAGCCCGTGAAAATCACTGCAGGCCCGATACGCTACCCTGTGGGATCCACGCGTGAAATACTGCCTGTCAGACGTCAATGCCGGGTTCAATGGTGAACATCAACATCAATCGTTGACATTAATCTGTTGCAAGTAGCCAAAAAGTAGCCAAAAATAGCGTGGTTTAGGGGTTAACTAAGTATTGTTGGTCGCAGCCACAAAAAAAAACACGATTGTCTAAATCAATATATCATTGATGTCAGTTTTGCAGAAGTTCATATACGGTACTTTGAAAACTTGCTTGATCCTTCTATATGCTCGCTATGAACATGATGAAATGATCATGCAATTTTTGCTTAAGCTCACTACCATTCGCAGGATGCTCTGAACGACCAAATCGCAACAGTTGAAAATAGTTATACTATAACTTTAAAGTGAGTCTCTGTTCAACATGTGGCACAAAATTGTTGAGTTCGAAAATTACGACGGAGAGTAGATTTCAAAACCAAGGGCCGGCCGGCCCGAATATGCGATACTGGCTTTACTTATTTGACACACTGGTGGTGGTCTTTTAGTCCACTTTTTTTTTTGCTAGCGAATTGGTTTTGGGAAACGGTCCACATTTAGGAATTCCGCACCGACGCAAAACCAAATTATATCCTGGCTGCGGGTCTAAGTTGGCTATGTTTTCAGACTTGCACTCACTTTTGTATATTTACAGCATTTGAAGCCCGGATTATTCCAAAATGAAGTTGCTAGTTGTTATTCTACTCTGTTCACCTCTTATGGTGTTTGGCAGCTATCTTTCACCTTACTACAAATCCACTGAGCGAATTCCTGGTCAGTTCATCGTCAAGATTAAGGTAAAATACATAAAAAAGTTTTTCTAAAATTTCTAAAGCGCACATTAGTAGTTGTAGGCACTATTATAATTTAGATATTTTTGTTGAAATAAAGCGGCGCATTAATAGCCTCATCTTCGACTTCTTACCTTAAAAGGGCATCCTTGTATAATTAAAAAAGACTTTTTAAATAAATGTTTTTAAACATGTTTGGTCAGTATAGTCATTATGTCATTTTAAATTGGGTAATTGAGCCATGAGAGAACTCCGTCGTTCGGAGAGGACGCTAAGCCGTCTGTCACGTGTACAGAGAACCATAATGTAACTCGTATATAGTCCGTTTCAAATAGAAGGTTTAGCTGATCTGAATCTGATATTTACATGTAATAAATACTAAGCAGGTATATCTCCACAACCTCCACTATAGAAACAAAATCGGTCCTATAAGTAGAACCTAAAATGGCCATTGAGTTGTCTTGTATGTGGAACCTTAAATAGTTTTACAAAGAACAGAAAAGGGAAAGGAAAGACCATTTTAGACCTGAAAGGGCTTTGGAAAGGTCAGAAAGGACCATTTTGGGGTTCTTCAATTTCAAGAACCCCAGCTATCTATTCAGTGTTCTACATAATTATAAAGGACAGTCAAGTATACTCTAAAATCACATAGATGAAAACATAGGCGTAGATCTCGGGAGAATATGGGGGGATAAATCTCCCAATATTTTGCCAAGGAGGATGGTCCATACAATCACCCCCCCCCCCAAGTTGACGCCTGTATGTGGATTTCTGACCAAATTAACCTCATATTTGGCCATTTTAGCCACAAAAGTACAATTTTTTGCGCGCTTCGCGCGTATTTATTCCACTTTTGCACCATATTTCATTAGTTTAGCTTCAATATAGAAAATATTTTTGCGAGCTTCGCGCGCATGGCAAAATTTTTCGCAGGTGCTTCCCGCGCATTCAGGGCCGGATTTACCATAGGGCCAGATGGGCCCAGGGCCCCCAAATTTTTGGGGCCCCCAAAATTGCCTTGTGTAGTGTACATCTTCCATTTTAGCCGAAAAACACCATGTTTTGGGCCAAAATTGGGTACAAAAATTGCAAGATTTGGCGCGCTTCGCGCGCACTGACCTGTTATATAGCAAAATTCAGCTTCGATTTGGGCTAAAATAGTCTAAAATAGATTTTTTTTCGCGCGCTTCGCGCGCAAATGTCCTAGTGGAATCTAAAAACTTGTCCACTTGAGTGCACATGTCTTCCTCAGGGTGCGTTGGGGGCCTCCAAATTTTGGCCTGGCCCAGGGCCCCAAAAAGGTAAATCCGGTCCTGCGCGCATTTGTCATAAACTTATTTTTTTGCCAAAACGTGCTGGATTCACTATACTTCAAGAAATGTTACCTCACACCCGCCCCACTGGAGGAAAATGAATGGATCAATAAATATTCCTTATTTTGCAGGATGGTATAAATTTGGATGACTTTGTGAGCTACTTCGAAACCAATTCAGTTGGGCACGTTTACCGCAAATATGACAGCGTACTCCATGGAGTTTCCGTGAGATTACACGACAGCTTGGTGCAATGGGTAAGAAGTTTTAAATATATTATGATATGAATTCGAAATATTGCTTAGTATTTTGCATGATTATAAACTTCCGTCTATTTCTACCATTTCGTATTTTCTAGGCCTATGTGTTGCATCAACATCATCATCATCATCATCGTCGTCGTCGTCGTCATCATCGTCGTCGTCATTATCATCATCATCATCATCATAAATAAATAAAATAAATAAATGTTGGCATTTATACAGTGCCTTTCGCGTGTATCAAAGTATTTCACATTTCGTTAGAATATGTCAGCTGTTCTTGCCAGCTGCCATAATGCCCAAGGCATGCTCATACCTTTGGGCGACGCTAAATGGACAATATTCATAACAGCTCCCCATTTCACTCCTGGGTAGAGAGGCAAGTAAGGTAAAGCGCCTTGCCCAAGTGCACAATACGATGGCACTGCCGGGGCTGGAACCCGCAATCACCCGACTGTGAGGCAGAGGCACCGTGTCCCTTATCATCATCATTATCATCATCATCATGAAAAATTAGGTTTTGGAAAAGATCTCAATTAGCATGTTTGGCGCCAATTATTTACATTGCTGTTATTGCAATGATAACGTTGATAATTGATAATGTTAAATTGATAACAAACAGATGTTATTTCAAATAATTAGCTTTTTCTCTCCCAGAGAATCCACAATGACGGAAAAAGTACAAAAGGTTTGCCGAATTTTGTATGTACATGTATATTTTAATTTATCTTCGGCAAGATGTGATCCTCGGTATACGGTTATTATCATGTTATCAGCTGTAATAATGGGCGCGCCTAGACCAAAATGGCACACCAATGTTTTTGCTTGCTAGTAACTCTAAACACCCACCTGAACAACATATCCAAAAAGGACATGGGGGAAATGGTAATTTGCATATTTCCAAAATGGCCGCTAATGCAGGGCTCAATTTTCAAAATTGGGCGAATATAGATAAAAACCATCTAATTGTATTTCTCTCGTTATTAGGATTCAGAAAAGTATAGTATAATAAGGGGGTCTTTCCGTGAGACTGTGGAAAATCTTACCGTTACTAAAAAAGGGGGTCTTTCCGAGAGACTGGAAAAAATTTGGGTCAAAATAAGGTTATATAAAATTTTCAAAAAGTCATCAAAATTTGAAACGTTTTGAAAAATTTGAAAAAAAATAATGAAAAAATGGGATCATTCTGTGAGAGATTATCTGAAATTTGTCCAAAATTCTTGAAAAAAGGGGGTCTTTTGGTGACAGGAAAACAAAAGTTGAAAACCCCTGTTCAAGGATGAATTTTTCTTCCCTGGCCTACTGGTGGAAAGAATAAATTATGTACATGTCGAATTCATCATGTTCAAACTATTTTGGGACCCATTGGAAGGTAATGATTTTTTAACTCCACTTCATTTTTCCTTCCTCGGATGAAGAAAGTGACTAATTGACCTTTCTCTTGAGGGTTCTAATTCCCCTATTGAGGACCACAATCTATTAATAAGTTATTCATCAGAAATAATGTCAGAGGAAAATAATAAATTCATAATACCGAATTCAATGTTGTCAAAATTATCTATATTTTTAAATTTTGATTGCTCAAAGCTCCGAGGTCTAGATGCGGTAGACTACGTCGAAGAAGATTCAGTGGCAAGGCTTGATGCGGTAGCTTCCTGGGGATTGGATCGTGTCGATCAGAGACATCTTCCACTTGATGATAATTACAATCCTACACGTAAGTTTGAGATGCTTAAAACTTATGATGAAAAATTCTTCACAGCGTGTCCTCCACCTTCCCAGCATTTATGAATGCCAGTACCCATTTATACACCTGGTAGGAGTCAGGGGAGAAGTATAATTGAGGTATAAGTGTGTACTTACAAGTACTACTGGCGGAAGGGCACGGGCCGGTGCACTGCCCCCATCGATTTGAAAATTTAAAAAAATCTCATAGGAAACTTGCCGAAAAAACGGCTTGTGCTCTCCCCTCAGGCCCGGTGTCCCCCAATCATGGTCGGTGCGCTCCCCCATAGGATGACTCACACTATACGCCAATGAAAGATACACGGCGTCACCGGGGCTCGAATCCACAACATTCCGATTAGGAGTCGGAGCCCGTTCCGATCATGCGGCCATCCCGGGCAGCCACCATGCTAAAATAAGAGAACAAAAAATAAGTTTCATAACGTCAAGAATAGCAATAGGGGTATTTGCCGACTTGTTCTCCTTCATGACGAATGAGCACGATCCAGTTTGGAACCGAGACTAGCATTATTAGCGTACGTAAAAACGCCTACGTGAAAACGTACGGTCCACGTGCTGCGTTTGGAACATCGCAATCTCTCAGTCGATCATTCTTCTTTTGTGTGCTGTTTAAATACAGCTAGCCTACTGTGATTATTATAAATGCATGTAATATTTCTGGTGTTTTTGTATCATACGACATCTAGGTACTGGTTCTGGAGCTAATGTATACGTCATTGATACGGGTATTCGTCATACTCATACTGACTACGCTGGACGTGCGTTTTCATTCTTTGATTATGAGGGGTAAGTCAATTTCATTCACCTAGTCAGGCTGCACCTAGTCCAGGCTTGACCTAGTCCAATTGTGTTTAGGCCTAACATACTGCAGTTACTGTCCGTTTTCCTATACACAATACACAGTGCTCTTTCCCATTGACGCGTGACCTCTACAAATAGCCTACGTTAAAAGTATGGGGATATGCCTAGTTAACGTCGCTGTGTGAAAAATAACCGGCCAATATTAAAAGTACTCTTCTAAAGTTCTAGACAATATAGTTTTGTAACATGTCCTAAATTTTTAGCTAATTTAGATTTTTGGAAATATGCGTACTTTGGTGTTTTAGTTAATGTTATAGGTAATAGTACATTGCCTAGTTAACGTCGCTGTGTGAAAAATAACCAGCCAATATTAAAAGTACTCTTCTAAAATTCTAGACAATATAGTTTTGTAACATGTCCTAAATTTTTAGCTAATTTAGATGTTTGGAAATATGCGTACTTTGGTGTTTTAGGAAGGATATGTAAACGACAGATAACACCAAAAAATATGAAGACATTATTTCCAAACCGTGTTAAGTCTGCAAACCACCATGTTTCTCATTTTCAAGAACGCTGGTTAACAATAAGCACGTATTGTCTCATTTCGTAAACAAAGACCACACACAATTGTTCTCTAGCGCTCGCTTTATAATCGTTCACCCAACTGAAAGTATAATCCCAGCTCATTACTCCATTGTACGAGTAAAGCAGACACATATGTTGTGTGTATTTAACCAGAGAAGATATGATTTAATCAGTTGAGCTGTTTTCAATGAGTGTTATCTTAGTTTAATAGCTTTTAATGGGGTTTAAGTCCTGCAAAGGTCGAGTTGAATTCTACTGTAGACATGACTGCATCATGCATGAATCCGTTGCGACCGTGGGAAGCTCGTGGGAGGTAGGACGGGAGGTAGGGGCACGGGACACGTATATACCACCATCCAATCGATTTGAAAATTTAGAAAAACCCATAGGAAAATGGCCAAAATTGGCTTGTGGACGAAGTCTAGGGGGCCTGATGCCTCGCGAGGGTTCCGGGTTCCTGAGCAAAAGCGAAAATGAAAATAAGGCTTATAAAGGAGAATGTTAAAAGGGTCCTGCACTGCTCATTGTCCATATAGACCCAAGAGGCTGCGGAATAAACGCAGCGGTAATTTTTGAAAATATTTGATAGCCATGACCCACTTCTACGATCATTGATTTAATTTCTAGGGTGATGGTAACGATTGTCACGGCCACGGTACGCATTGCACCGGCACAATTCTGGGAACAACATACGGTATTGCCAAACAGGCTAATGCATACAGTGTGCGCGTGATGTCATGTTCTGGAAGTGGTTCTTATTCCAATATCATAGCAGGTAGGTGAAGAAGAGTTATAAAAATTACTACTAATATAATGAGAACATAGTATCATTTTTTTAATAACCTGATCGCTAACTTCTATTTTGAGTGAATTTATTCCCCTCCATTTTTAATCATACCAATTATGAATTAGGGATGAAATCAAAACTCGACCGTCCGGTTTCTGTTCTTCTAAACCGGACGGAACCGGCCGCAACCGTCGGTCGAGTTTTGATTTCACCCCTTAGTCCGTGTCGAGGAAGCGCTTTGGCATAAATGACAGGAACAAATGATAGTTCATTGCAAAATGCAAATCTTACATTTACTTTAGCGATGAGGATGTAGTCAGTTGGTAACTAACTACATCCTCATCGCTAAAGTTGTAAGATTTGCATTTTGCAATGAACTATCATTTGTCCCTGTCATTGTGCCAAAGCGCTACTCGACAGACAAAAGGGGTGAAATCAAACTCGACCGACGGTTGCGCCGGTTCCGTCCGGTTTAGAAGAACAGAAACCGGACGGGCGAGATTTGAGTTCACCCTTATTCATAATCGGTATGTTTAAAAATGGAGGGGAATAAATTCACTCAAAATAGAAGTATTTTTGCATGTTGTATTATTTATTGTTAACATCAGGTTTGAATGCAGTGGCGGGAGATACCAGAGGCTCCAGAGTTGCCTCCATGTCTATAGGTGGTGGCAAAAGTACCTCACTTAACGATGCTGTAAAAGACGCATTCAACAAAGGGGTAGTGGTCTCAGTATCCGCGGGAAATGATAACGCAGATGCATGTAACAAATCACCGGCTTCCGCTCCTGAAGTAAGATTTTCTATATACCACAGAAACATGCACATGTAACAGCTCACAATCAATTTCTTACAATAATTGTACGGTCTTTTATAGGGAAAATAGCCGAAGAACACATGCATGATATTGATAGCATTAGGGTGTCGTAATGTTTATTTTATTCAAGGTACCACATTTCGCATAATTTAGCCTACCCACTTCATAAAACCTAGAAGAGTAGACCTACTTTTATGCCTACTCTGATGAGCTATCTTCAGTAGATAGTATAAGATAACAATTAGATCTGCTATAAATTTAGTAGATAGCAAGATTAACACGATCAGATATAAACTATCTTCAGTAGATAGCAAGATTAACACGAACATATATAAACTATCTTCAGTAGATAGCAAGATTAACACGAACAGATATAAACTATCTTCAGTAGATAGCAAGATTAACACGAACAGATATAAACTATCTTCAGTAGATAGCAAGATTAACACGAACAGATATAAACTATCTTCAGTAGATAGCAAGATTAACACGAACAGATATAAACTATCTTCAGTAGATAGCAAGATTAACACGATCAGATATAAACTATCTTCAGTAGATAGCAAGATTAACACGATCAGATATAAACTATCTTCAGTAGATAGCAAGATTAACACGAACATATATAAACTATCTTCAGTAGATAGCAAGATTAACACGAACAGATATAAACTATCTTCAGTAGATATCTTCAGTAGATAGCAAGATTAACACGATCAGATATAAACTATCTTCAGTAGATAGCAAGATTAACACGAACATATATAAACTATCTTCAGTAGATAGCAAGAGTAACACCAACAGATATAAACTATCTTCAGTAGATAGCAAGATTCCCAGCAAACACAAAAACGTTTTTAAAACGTTTTAAATAAGTTATATTTTGGCTTTTGGTTTAGGTAAAAACGTTTTAATAACATTAAAATGTCGGGTTATATAAAGGTCATGAAAACGTTTTAAAACGTTTTGTATGAAAACACACTACAACAATATTTCTAAAATGTTTTCAAAAAATGTTATTGTAAACTATTTTGGCAAACATTTTTTGCCAAATATTTTGTCAACACTTAAATAACATTATGTTAAAATATTTGCCCCAAGCAAACACAGAAATGTTCTTAAAATGTTTTCTTCAAAACGTTTTAATAACATTTAAATGTCGGGTTATATAAAGGTCATAAAAACGTATTTAAAACGTTATTGCAAATATTTGGGGCAAACATTTTTCGCAAAATATTTTTTCAAACCAAAAATAACATTCTGTTTAGAATGTTTTGTATCACGTTTTCAAAAATGTTTTTGGAATGTTATTAAAACGTTTTTATACCCTTTATATAACCCGACATTTAAACGTTTTCTGTAAAACATTTTGTGTTTGCTGGGCAGTAGATTATCAAAAACATTTTTCAATGTTATGAAAACGTTTTATACCCTTAATATACCCTTTATATAACCCGACATTTAAACGTTTTCTGACAACATTTTATAACCTTTTGCGAATGATGTCGAAAACGTTTTGTGTTTGCTGGGTTAACACGAACAGATATAAACTATCTTCAGTAGATAGCAAGATTAACACGAACAGATATAAACTATCTTCAGTAGATAGCAAGATTAACACGAACAGATATAAACTATCTTCAGTAGATAGCAAGATTAACACGAACATATATAAACTATCTTCAGTAGATAGCAAGATTAACACGAACATATATAAACTATCTTCAGTAGATAGCAAGATTAACACGATCAGATATAAACTATCTTCAGTAGATAGCAAGATTAACACGAACAGATATAAACTATCTTCAGTAGATAGCAAGATTAATGAAATTAATCTAATAAGAATTTAAAAATGATCAAAAACCCATTATATTTATCGAACTCTGGTGGGAAAATGCGGTCTCCTGATCCTTCGTAAGGCTAAACACACGTTATCGAGAGCCGAAACATCACAAGTCCGCGTCTCGCTCTCTTAAGAGGAAAGAAGTCTGGCTACAAATATATTCATTTCAAATTTGTAAGTTTCTGGGTGTGGTATTTTCGTGTTCATGTCGTTTACCTTGTTTTTTTCCATCAGGCCATTACCGTCGGTGCTACCACCAGTACAGATGCACGATCTTCCTTCTCTAATTATGGTACATGTGTAGATATCTTTGCTCCAGGATCAAGTATTACCAGCTCATGTTATGGCTCCGATTTTCAATCTTGTAGTAAGAGTGGAACTTCAATGTCCTGTCCACATGTTGCAGGTAATATGCCTATCTATGTAACATCATGTATAAACCATTCTGGCCTGGAAATAGGATTTCTTTGACAAGTTGCCCGAGCCCTGATCTTCTGTAAGGTTTGCCGAGGCCACGTGGGTTCGGGGTGGCAATGATTCACAATGTTATTTTGATGAGGATGATGATGACCAGGAAGTTGACGATGATTATGTTTATGATGATGTTTATATTGAAGATGACCTAGGAATGCCTGGACTTTGGGGGGGGGCAGAGTATAATATAGGCTATGCCCAGCAATCAATAGTCCCCTCCCCCCTCACCCGGCACCGCACCGTACCCTTCATGAGCACCAACTTGGAGTATCGACATGGGACAAGGTGGCAAGTTCCGTCCCAGAGCTATAAATTCCATTCTTTCTTCTTAGGACACTTATTGTCATAAATTTGACCCCACCGTGAGGGACCCAAGGGGTCTAGCGACAGCATGCCCGTTGGCTACGCCACTGGAGGAGGAGGAGGACAATGACAGATGATGATCATTGACGAAAAGAAGAAGAATTAATATCCTTGTCCCGTCATATTTGGCATCCGTTAGTTAGTAACCTCAGCCTAGAGCGCTTTTTGCCTGGCTTCGGCCAAATGTTATAAATAAATAAAATAAAGCGATGATGTGACCCCCTCATGATGATGATGATTGTGATGATCCCCCTGACGATGATGATGATGTCAGGCCCGTAGCCAGGATTTATTTGGTGGGGGGGGGTGCTGATTTTGAACAAGTGGACTTTTTTTTCTTCAAAATTTGGACCTTTTTGGACTGGAGGGAGGATTTGGACATTTTTGGACCAAGGCACAAAAAACCTCTATTATAAAAACCTCTACAGGGGTGCGTCGCACCCCCTGCACCCCCTGGCTACAAACCTGGATGATGATGATGGCGATGACGACGTCGACGACGATGATGATGATGACGATGACGATGACGATGACGATGACGATGACGATGACGATGATGATGATGATGATGATGGTGATGACGATGATGATGATGATGATGATAATGATAATGATGATGATGATGACGATGATGATGATGATGACGATGACGATGACGATGATGATGACGATGATGATGACGATGACGATGATGATGATGATAATGATAATGATGATGATGTAACGCATCTGCTACCCCGCAGGATGTTACTGACGAAATTCTCAATAATGCAACACCTGATAAAGTTACTGACGCTCAGACTGATCCCAATCTCCTCTTGTATGTCAACTAAATGTGAAGCCCGTTATCCTGAATAAAAACTACTTATCAGCTGTACAATTAATGAACTTGATTTTACTTAAAACACCACCTACAATTAATAAAATTTAATTTGCTTCACTTTTTATGTTAATAACGTTTTACGACAAATAAATTGTTAAATCAAAGTTATACGAGCCTTGTAAGTGGTTTTGCCAATTGCCATGTATGGTGAGCTACGTATAATCTGTATAATGTTGTGGTGATTAATAAAAAGTACAATTTAGACCGATTTGAAACAGGCAGACATTGGCTTCATTATTGCTACCAAATTTCAGTGTTTAATTCGGCGCATTAAGTTAAGGAAAATACACGAGAAACTGTTGATTCTTGAATAATAATCGTCCCTTCCCAGCAAACACAAAACGTTTTCGACATCATTCGCAAAAGGTTATAAAAGGTTGTCAGAAAACGTTTAAATGTCGGGTTATATAAAGGGTATATTAAGAGTATAAAACGTTTTCATAACCTTAAAAAACATTTGTTGATAATCTACTGCTCAGCAAACAAAAATGTTTTACAGAAAACGTTTAAATGTCGGGTTATATAAAGGGTATAAAAACGTTTTAATAACATTCCAAAAACATTCTTGAAAACTTGATTCAAAACATTCTAAACAGAATGTTATTTTGGGGTTGAAAAAATATTTTGCGAAAAATGTTTGCCCAAAATATTTTCAATAACGTTTTAAAAACGTTTTCATGACCTTTATATAACCCGACATTTAAATGTTATTAAAAGGTTTTGAAAAAACATTTTAAGAACATTTCTGTGTTTGCTGGGTTCAAATATTTTAACATAATGTTATTTAAGTATTGACACAATATTTGGCAAAAATGTTTGCAAAAATAGTTTACAATAACATTTTTGAAAACATTTAAAAATATTGTTGTAGTGTGTTTTCATACAAAACGTTTTAAAACGTTATCATGACTTTTATATAACCCGACATTTTAATGTTATTAGAACGTTTTTACCTAAACCAAAAGCCAAAATATAACTTATTTAAAACGTTTTTAAAACGTTTTTGTGTTTGCTGGGTTCTCTCCTAATTTCTGGGATTTGTCAGATTGTTTTTTTTTCCATAACTTTTTGGACTTTTGAAAGATTTATGAAAACTTCATAGCCCTATACATAATAATTAGTCTTTTTTGTGGTATCCCAGGGGGTTTATCCTACAGAATCTCGCATTTTGATTTAAAAAAAGAAACGAAAAGGGCCTCCTCCTTTCCTCGAGCACTGTTGGAAAGACCGACAACTAGGCCTACTACCAATCCTAATTTTACTTTGAAAAAGAAAAACACCCAAAACTCCCTCCCTCAACAATTCATGAAAATTCCCTTGACGAGATTAAAAACATTAATTTTATACGGCCTTAAGGAATCGGATAGCAACCTTTGCACAGTATTTTTTGTGGGACATGAGAGCACACCAGACACATTAATTTAGAAAACTCCCATAGTAAAATTACCTAAAAACGGCTTGTTCCCCCCGATCAGACCCGGTGCCCCCAGAGGATGATTTAAGGAAGCCCCATCATGCACTGTAAAAGTGTTATCACTAGAGTTTCAACTGCCACTTTACTTTTCAAACCCCATTGAACTCTGTGCAAAAGATGTTGTTTTAGAATTGCCCGTGTGTCATTATTAGTTGGTCGATTTCAGATCTAAAGTGATGTATGCATGAAGGATAATTCACACCTTCTGTAGATAACATAAAATGTGAAATCGACCGACCTTTTGAAGGTGTTTTTATTGTAAATATATCTGTCCAAATTCAAATTTAACCATGCACGTGTGTATGCAGTGGGCGGGCAGTGGTGTCATGTTCACTCACACAGCTGTGCTAACCGCAAGACTTGCTGGGAAGTGCTTAAATCATCCTCTGCGGTGCCCCCATCATGGTCGGTGCTCCCCCCAGGATAACTGGAGTGGGGGTGTGATTGGGTTGTGTATAACACTAGACGCATGACCGTGACGCCAATGTGATTCCTTTATAGCAAACACAAAAATGTTATTAAAATCTTTTAAAACGTTTTAATAACATTTAAATGTCGGAGTTACATGAATATGCCCTACGATTTTAAAGCGTTATTGTAAATATTTTGTGCAAACATTTTTGCAAAATATTTTATAAACAGTTGCATCAACTTTTCAAAAAAGTTTTATGAATATTATTAAAGCGTTTTGATACCCTTTATATAACCCGACATTGAAACCTTTTCTGTAAAACGTTGCGTATTCTGGGACACGAATTGACGTCACACATTCATGTATCGAATCTAACCTTTCAAACGGAGACACTCACAGGTCACACTCACACAGGGAACTTATGATGAAACTTCGCACCATCCCAATTTGGACATCAATAAGACAGGAACCGTAGGAACAATGAGCTGTAGGCCCTAAATAAACAAAAATGGATTCAAAGGACCTTCCTATAGGTTTCATGCTTTCATTGAAAGAAATCGTACAAAACGTCAGAATGCAGGCTAGGCATGCTAGGCGGTATCAGAATGGTTTGAAGAGTCCAACGTCTTCATCAATACCAATATCACTACTTCATCAACACCAATATCAGCAGTAGATCACTACTTCATCAACACCAATATCAGCAGTAGATCACTACTTCATCAACACCAATATCAGCATTACATCACTACTTCATCAACACCGATATCAGTTAGAGAATAAACGATAGGAATTTTTATTTTACCTATCCTCTACCGTGTGATAGACGACAGGCAGGTCAATATTTTGAGTAGTGGATGCCGGCGCAGCCGGTATCCACTACGATAAAATATTGGACCTGCCTGTCGTCTATCATAAATGAGGATAGGCAAAATAAAAAATTCCTATCGTTTATTCTCATTCTTAGTCAGTTAAATATTATTTTAATAACTACTTCATTAGCACCAATATCAGCAGTAGACCACTACTTCATCAACACCAATATCAGCATTAGATCACTACTTTATCAACACCAATATCAGCAGTAGATCACTACTTCATCAACACCAATATCAGCAGTAGATCGCTAATTCATCAACACCAATATCAGCAGTAGATCGCTTATTCATTAACACCAATATCAGCAGTAGATCACTACTTCATCATCACCAATATCAGTAGATGGTCACCATGGTCACTGCAAATCAACCAACCCCAACATCAACAGACGATGGTCAGAAGATCATCAAAACCAATATCAGGAGATCAGGAAAACAATGCCTACTTCATCATCAACAATATCAGCAGAATATGAACTTCTTCGTCAACATCAGCAGGTGACTTCTCAACGCCCAATATCAGCACTCAACGATGACTACTTCACCAACATATTAATTTTGTGAATGTTTTCAATCATCATACAGGCAGATAAAATAGATAAGGGAGGCATATTAAACGTATAAGATCTGCATGTTTTTATAATTTTAGTATCATGTCTCATCCGTGTCGCATTTTGGGCATGTGGGCATGCTGAGTAAGTGTTAGGCAGTGTTAGGAATTAAGGGATATAGAATTAAACACACATGTTTTTTTACCTGATTATAATGTACTTTATCATACCCTGCTAAAATCAGGTGCAGTTTTGTCAAAATCCGAGATTTAAAAAAAACCGTGGGAACCGACGGCGGCGTTGGTAGTAAATTCCTATTTTCTTTGCTGTCGATAACAATAGACTGCTCTGCATTCCCCTTTTAATAAACAATTCACACCATGCATAAAACACAACACATCCCCAGGGAGTGTTCATTAATACTTTGGTAGGGGGGCTGGTCTTCCTCACTTTTTTCGCCCGAAAACTTTTTTGACCCCCCTCGATGGACCGCTAAACTTTTTTAATCCCCCTCTTTTGACAGACAAAACTTTTTTGACCCCCCCCCCCCATTATCGTATAACAAACATTATACTTAACTTTTAAGTGTTGTTTCCAGTGGTGTGGTATCTGGGTCACATGTCATTGAGGGAGGCAAATGTTTGGGACAATTGCGCATGAAATACAAGCACAAGGAAATTTTCATTTTATACTTAATTTAGATTTGTCCCAAATCAGGGTGTTTATCTGATTTAACAGGGATAAATGAAATGGAGGATTTATTTGGAGGTTCACATCAGCATATAATTTGGATCTGTGGCTATTATGATAGTACAAATGCGCGCAAAAAATTTGGTCATATTGGAGCTTGAATGGTCAAATAATGTTAAAATTGGAACTAATTTATGCAAAAAGCTAAAATGGTCAAATATGAGATTAATTTGGTCACGCAAATGTACACATGCAGGTATCAGTTTTGGCCCCCAAAGACCGTGGCACCTGGGCCTGTGCCCCGGGGCCTGTGCCCACTCTGTCCAATGGTAAATCTACCCATGGGCCTGTGTACAAAATAATTTTGCATTGAGAAATAGGGCCTAGTGATATAAAATTGGATCGGTTGAGCCCATATTTATTGGTTGAGCTATGAGTTTTAAAATATTGGACGAGACGTAGTCGAGTCCAATATTTTACAACTCATAGCGAGACCAATCAATATTGGGCGTAAAGCATCCAATTTTATCATTATGTTTTGGATCCAATATTATCACAACTTGGATCCATCAAAACATAATAATAAACTGAAGTGTGCAGTTTACTTGCAAAGAAATCCAATTTATTTGCAATATGTTCTTGAATTAGTTGTATTTTGATCAGATTGGTACAGAATCATATTTGTAGCGTACTTTGAAGAGATTCTATGACAAAAAGTGCCAGTATTTCTAAGTTAGACCAACCCAGATAATTTTTCTGCCTCCGCAGGAGGTAGTATGCTTTGAAATTTACACCTAAAATGCCGCACATTGCGCGGCATGTAGGCCGATTGTACAAATTTATATTCTGACAAGTACTCTAATTTCCGCCCAATATCGAGAGCCCAATATATATCCCCCACCTCTTTGCGCCATACATAAATTAGTCTCGGTCCCAGCCGATTTGTGCTCCTTCGTCACTAAACAAACCGTCTGGCGACAACCTCATAGTACGTCTTTCCTGATTGGCTGAATTAACTCAGTAAAATATTGGGTTGCCAAATAAGGCAAGTTGGTGGACAGCCATGCGGTGATATAAATCCCGTATTAATCAACACAATGTATGTGAGTACGCGTTGCGAGTCGCTGACATGAAAGGCGATATCAGACGATTGGCGCCTCAGTGGCTGCAAGCTAGCGTACATTTTGCGTTTGCGGTATCTACAAAGTACGATGTTTGTGTCACTTACACAAGTCACGCCCTAATTCATCAGCCATGGCCAATTGAAAACCTTTTTATTTGGAAATTCACAGGGAATTCATTAACCAATCAGCAATCATCATTTCGGGGTTGTCGCCAGACGGTTTGTTTAGTGACGGAGGAACACAAACCGGCTGGGACCGAGACAATACATAAATTCGCCTATCGCCATTTCCGAATGTTCAAAAAGGTAATCACGCTTCCTCAGCATGTGCAATAAATTAGCATTAAAATTAATCTTATTCTATAGGGATTCTAGAAACACCTAGCACGTGGCGCCAATGGTGCGGGTCTATCAAGCTCATGAATTATGCATTAGAATTTTTTTAAACTCATATATTGTATAATTGAAGACCGAATTAAAAAGACTAGCTTGCGTATGCCGTCCTGTCAACCAGACCAAAATGCCATACTGCGCAGGTCAGCAACCAATCACAGCGCGCCTTTGTCCTGACGTCAGACGCAAACTAGTATTTTTTTAATTCGGTATTTAATTATGGATTGTAGCCTCATCACATCAGCAATATCGTAGAAATCAAGTCGGACAACCGTTATGCTGTGTGTGGCAATGGGAATACACATTAAACAAGGTTTAATTTCATGATTACATGAAACCTGATTATCGATGGAAAAACTTTGGCTGGAGAAGTTGAAGCTGACGTTCATGGCGACACTTTGGATGTGATAATTTGACATCATGGATTGTTTTGTGCAAAATTGGAGGTATTTTTGTGGCGAGTCAGCAGACCGACTGACATGCAGGCTAGCATGCTAGGCTCGACTAGGCCGCAATCATCGTGTCTACATCATAATAATAGTTCATACCCGCTGGACAGCAGGAAGAATGTTTATAACTTACATTTCAATACAATCATGTTACTTTTATCTTGAACTTGGAAGAAACTGATTTCAATAACAATTTCAATATTGCAAACTCATGACCATCAGTGACAGTGACCATACATTACACTAAACAGTGAGATCCGTGCCGGTTTATGACTAGAAAGTAGAATGGATTATTTATTTCTGTTCATCTTGATATCAACATTTAAATGGTAAGTTCATGAGTTTGACCTCAATGTCAAATCTACATTGTATGTCGCACAATTATGTGTTGTGCATGACTGAGTGCATGATGCTAGCATATGACTAGTCTAGGGCTAGGCCAGGGCTAGCAAACTGATTTCAATAACAATTTCAATATTGCAAACTCATGACCATATACCATCAGTGACAATACATGACACTAAACAGTGAGATCCGTGCCGGTTTATGACTAGAAAGTAGAATGGATTATTTATTTCTGTTCATCTTGATATCAACATTTAAATGGTAAGTTCATGAGTTTGACCTCAATTAAAATACAAAACAGAACCCGTGTCAAATCTACATTGTATGTCGCACAGTTATGTGTAGTACATGACTGAGTGCATGATGCTAGCATGACTAGTCTAGGGCTAGGCCCGGGGCTAGTCCTTTACTAGCCCTTGGCAGTTGGCAGTATCTGGAAAACACTCCTCCGACACAGCGCTAGTCCAAATCTAAAAAACACTCTGCCAGTCCGAAACTGAAAACCACTGCGCTAGTCTGAATTTGCAAAACATGGCGCTATTCGAATCTGAATTTAGAAACACTGCGCTAGTCCGATATTCGGACTAGCGCCGTAATTCAGATTCGGACCAGCGCTGTGATTTTCAGATTCGGACTACCGCTTTGGTTTTCTGCAGTTTCGGACTGACACGGCGTTTTCCAGACTCGGACTAGCGCAGTGTATTTCGGACTAGGGGTGTGTCGGACTGTTAAAGTGTTTTTATATTCGGACTAGCGGTGTGTCGGACTGTTGCAGTGGTGTTCAAATTTGCCAAATGCATCCATGGGTTTTATATCTTATTTTGTAGCCTATCTGAAAATTTTACTTTGCATAATTCTTGCATATATAATTAGAAAATAAGGCCTACCTGACAACATTGCATAACAAAAAAAAAGAAAGTTGTTGCCAACGACTTGGTTTCGCTCCATTTTGACAGGCCATATTTTGGTAACCGAATATCCGATTAAAATAAAATTTTCAGTCTTGTATTAGGAGAAAATGGACTCACATATTTTAATCAGACAAAAATCTATATCCAATAGCGGTACCTTAAAAAAGATTAAAGCTAGCATTATAAGTATCTCCTTAACTAATAACAAAAGGTGTCCACTGGTATTTTGGAGGCATTGTCTTTTTTAAAGACATTTCTTGTTTCAAACAAAAGCACTGAAAACCCAAATGTTGAAAGTGATATAGAGGGTGTGAATGCGCGCGAAAATTGTTGGTTTTAAAGCGGAAAACTATTTTGACCCCCCTTTCCTACCACCTAAAACTTTTTGGTCGGACTAGCGCCGTAATTTCAGATTCGGACCAGCGCTGTGATTTTCAGATTCGGACTACCGCTTTGGTTTTCTGCAGTTTCGGACTGACGACGAAGTGTTTTCCAGACTCGGACTAGCGCAGTGTATTTCGGACTAGGGGTGTGTCGGACTGTTAAAGTGTTTTTATATTCGGACTAGCGGTGTGTCGGACTGTTGCAGTGGTGTTCAAATTTGCCAAATGCATCCATGGGTTTTATATCTTATTTTGTAGCCTATCTGAAAATTTTACTTTGCATAATTCTTGCATATATAATTAGAAAATAAGGCCTACCTGACAACATTGCATAACAAAAAAAAAAAAGAAAGTTGTTGCCAACGACTTGGTTTCGCTCCATTTTGACAGGCCATATTTTGGTAACCGAATATCCGATTAAAATAAAATTTTCAGTCTTGTATTAGGAGAAAATGGACTCACATATTTTAATCAGACAAAAATCTATATCCAATAGCGGTACCTTAAAAAAGATTAAAGCTAGCATTATAAGTATCTCCTTAACTAATAACAAAAGGTGTCCACTGGTATTTTGGAGGCATTGTCTTTTTTAAAGACATTTCTTGTTTCAAACAAAAGCACTGAAAACCCAAATGTTGAAAGTGATATAGAGGGTGTGAATGCGCGCGAAAATTGTTGGTTTTAAAGCGGAAAACTATTTTGACCCCCCTTTCCTACCACCTAAAACTTTTTGGTCCCCCCTCTTTTAAGGTTCAAAACTTTTTTGGCCCCCCCCTCCCTTTTACCAGCCCCCACCAAAGTATTTCTGAACACTCCCCCAGCAGTGACTGCTATATGCCATGAGAATGGCAAACAACGGTTCCTATATGCTCACGATGATTAAACTTTTGATATCAAATTTGGTATCAGCCTTCGAAGGAAAGTGCATAGAAAATTATTATATAGGCCTAGGCCTAAACTATTTTGCCATAAACTCATCAGAACTAGGCCTAGGCCCTATATAGTGGTGACTTTTTAATTTGGCTGTGTTTAGGCCCTATTATAAATTTTAGGGGTGGTGCAATAATTATGTGTACCCCCGGGGTGGTGAATTATAGGGGGGCTCAGTTGTTCGGCTCAAAAATAAAAGGGGATATATCTGACAGTAAAAACTAACATTTTATGTCAAAGAAATGCTAATCTATTTTGTATGATAATGTTATAATATTGCTTTAAGGTTGTAGGCCTAAATTCAGGTTCCCCAAAATCTTGCATTGGTAAGGGGGGGGGGCAAAGGGGGGCAAAGGTTTTTTGGCACGTCAAAAGGGGGGCAAAGATTTTTGGCACGGCCAGAGGGGGGGGGCAGACCATTTTGAGAATTCACCACCCCGGGGTAGGCCCTACACATAATTATTGCACCACCCCTTATGACTTTGAGCGCGCTTACAAGTATTAATACCGGGGTATATTTCCAGGGTCTATGATTCCACCCTAGGCTATATGAAAAAAAAAAACTTCCTGTAGGCCTACTAGGACTACCCCATTCCCCCAGTGGAGCCACCAGTCCACTTCCAGTTCCACCTATCCCCATCCCCACTGACACCCCCCCCCCCATAAAATCTGGCATCGGGCTTGCGTTAGTTTGTCAGTGAATGGTTACATTCTGTGTTTAGTTCAAGGACACAAACCAATGTCAGATGATGAGTTCATATAGTTTGTTTTGGTCAAATGTAAACACTAAATTGCAAGTCATTGTTGCGAAGAATACAGAGACTAATAGCCTATCATAGTCTTATCCTACCGAAGAGAAGTTAATACAGCATTTTGAGACTAAAGTAAGTGTTTTAGACCAGCATGTAACACCCATGTAACTCTTGTTAATGTGAAGATTTTTAAGCTTACCAGCTAGTGCATGCAATTAGTACAACAAGTCATACCAGAGAAGATGTAATAAAGAGGAGGGTCAACAGAATTATATCCTTGAGATAACCCCGTAGGTAATCCTGTCGCATCTATTCATAGTCCTTTATTCTCAAGTAGTTAAACATCCACTTGAAATATCCTATGATGTTATGTGTCTGGATTCAAAACTTCCTCACCAAGCGGTCGCAAAGGGTGGTCATCGACGGGGAGTCATCTGAATCGGTCCCAGTTACATCAGGGGTTCCGCAAGGGACGGTACTTGGGCCACTTTTGTTTCTGACATTCATTAATGACCTACCATCCGGCATCACATCCCAGCTCCGCCTCTTCGCAGATGACTGCCTCATGTACCGACCCATCACTAACATCCATGATTGCAATATGTTTCAACAAGATCTAGATCGTCTTCATCAGTGGTCAACAACATGGCAGATGCAATTTAACATCGACAAATGTCATGTTATGCGATTCACTCTCCGTCGTAACAACATCCTCACAGAGTACCATCTAGGAGGCAGCCTTTTGACCACTGTATCTGAACATCCATACTTGGGCCTCACCTTGTCTTCAAACCTGTCTTATCAAACCCACATCACCAATGTCACCCGGAAAGCAAATAGAATATTAGGTCTCCTCCGTCGTAACCTTCGTGGCTGCTCAGAAGATCCGTCAGCAAGCATATATCTCACTGGTTCGTCCACATCTGGAGTATAGTAGTGCCGTGTGGAGCCCGTACATCAAGAAAGACGTGACGCGGATTGAAATGGTTCAACGCCGGGCTGCAAGGTTCACTCTAGAAAGATACCAACGTCGAGATAGTGTGTCGGCCATGCTGGAAGAACTTCAATGGGACACCCTCGAGAAGCGACGCCAGGCAGCAAGCCTCATCTTGATGTACAAGATCCGTTCACAGCTGGTTGCCATCAATCCAGAGCACTACCTCACTCCAATGTCAACAACCTACACCAGATACTTCCATCCAAATAAATTCCTGATTATTCCAGCACGCATCCAACTTTATCAGAACTCATACTTTCCTCGCACAGTTATTTGGTGGAATGCCCTCCCGCATCAATCTTGACCGCCCCCCTCAGTGGAGGTCTTCCGGGAGCAGTAACAGCCAGCATCTAAGCGGCCACCCTTTTTACTCGCACGATGATTGTCATCTTGTACATAGCACTGCCTGCACATCTGGTCAATGCACCGCACATGAGCATAGACCTCACCCTTGGCTCTACACCCTGACTTATGGGTTCTGCCTAGTATTTTACGTAGACGTAGACGTGTGTGTGACCGCCCATGGTTGACCGATTTTCACTTCAGAATTGGAAATATTTCCAATGTTTCTATAGAGAATTTGTTGAAAAGTATGAATCGCGTGTGTTAAGGACCTGCTGCTTGGCTAGAATACCATATGTGATGCGATCAAGCAAAATCAGTCGGAACTCAGAAATATTGATTTTGAGATATAGCCAAACAAAGAAAATATTTCCTTTTGTTTCCTCTTGTTTTTGAAACTCTTTAATTGCTGATATCTTTGGAACTGGTTGTTCAATTTCAGTGGGGTTTTCTGCAAATCCAGCTTTGTAAATGCTTTTTACTATCCTATAAGAAAGTGAAAAATTTTTATTGCCCAGTTCCGACTGATTTTGCTTGATCGCATCACATATGTGAATAATACAAGAAAGAAATCGAGTGCTGTAAATTTTCCCCCCCCAAATCCGCCCTTTTTTTGTAATATAAATTTCTAAAGAAGAAATTTTTAGGATTTTTTAGAGAGGTGATGATTGTTGATCATTTCTATTTTATTATTTTAAGTATTTTCCTGTCATTTCCTGCAAACCTAATAAAGATATTCTGATAATTGAAAACATTCTTTATCATAAATAATAGAGGCTGAAAGTGGCAACAAGCAGCAAAAAATATAATTTGCCATGGAACTTCAGTCATATTTTATCCGAAATCTGACAAGATGACAGGGTCTGCATGCATGGTGTGCATGGCATGATGACATGCACACACTGACCTATCCCTAAAAGCAGTTAGCCACAACTTGTGTATCACACCCATCCCGGGTGCAAACCCCATTGTGGTATTCTATTGTAAAGCAGCTAAATAGGGCGATTCATCATTTACTTTGAATGAGCGGTCTCACACATATTTTGTTTGAGGATAGCTTGATCAACCTCCTCTTTATTACATCTTCTCTGGTCATACCTAGAATATTTTCTCAATTTGAATTTTATCCTTTCTAGGTATGACTGCTTTTACTGTAAAATTTGCGTCAATTCCCGATGTCATGTTTTTTAGGCTCCGCGATTGCCGATTACATAGACGAGAGCAACTGGTAAACAGCGAACCTCTACAGTATCGGGCTGCTATTCAATTGCGTGGTGCATGGGTGACATGTATTTTCAATGTAAAATGCCTATACGGTGATCCACCCAAAATTTAAAAAAATCACTGTATAGATCACTGTACTACATCATGGCAATCACGCCTTACACCCATCGTACATTGTATGTGCATGTGTGAGTCAGTGCAGCTTTTGACAATTGGATAATTGGACCAGTGGGCCTAGTACATGGTTTATATCCTCGCCCCAACCCCCAAAAGGGAATTAAGGTACCTATATGTATATCGGACCTGTATTTAGCATGTTTGGTGTTATTATTATACCATTCAGCAAATTACTTCAGTGGGGTTTGTCTGCTCTGTCTGATTATTGCATAAAAATAATAGGCCTAATACCATTTAACTTTTTTTTTTTTTTTTTTAGGATATAATACTTTTTTTTTAAATCCCTGTGCTTGGAACTGGTGGAGGGAGAAACCATACACATTCACAAAGAACCACCAGGTCCCAACGATCATGAACAATTACGCTTATAATTTATATCACAATAATATTTATATTTTTAATATTATAATCAACACTTAAGCAACAGGTTCAGAGAGGGGCAAAAGAGACAAAGAACATGGACAAAGACAACATTCATGATGGTGTTCTTGAATACATGTATACGGTACCGTACTATCTGTATAATACCATTTAACTTGAAATCAGTAAACCAGCTGTGTACAGTGCCACCGACAAGTGAGGTAAAAAAAAGTTTATTGGGGTTACTCAGTGGCGTAGCCAGTGAGGGGGGGGGGGGCAGGGGGCTGTCATTGCCGTCGGTTCATGTAAGGCCGTCGGTAGACTGTAGGCGTTGGTGAAAAAAAAATTGGGTTAACAATAGACTATTTTTTACCAAGGGTGACAGAAAAAGGGGAGAATTGTAAAAAAATGATGACAAATTTTTGAATTATACCTTAAAATTTTGTGTTTTTAAGTTACAGCCTATTACCTTTTTTTTTTTTTTTTTCTCTTCACTTTTTCAAACCATGCCAAAAAAATTTGGGTCAACAAATCACCGTCGGCAAAAAATATTTCTGTCGGTACATATACAAGTTGTGCCCCCCGGTTCCAAAATCCTGGCTACGCCACTGGGGTTACTGATCATCACATCATGATGAAACACTTTTTTAGGACACAATTTTCTCTACTTTGTTTGAATCTGTATTGCACTTGCAGGTGAAGTATGGCGCAACAGTATGGAGAAAGTGACCCCTTAATGCCCACTTACAGGTAGGTAGAGAAATCAGTCTAAGGGACCATTCACAAACACTTGTTGGGGGGGGCTGATACAAAAAGGGGGCCTGAAAAATGTTGACCCTCCTAAGGGGGCCCTGAAAAAAATGACCACAAATTTTCCTGGAAAAATTAAGTGTATGCTTTTCTATGGGGTTGACTCATAATTTTCATGTCAAAAAGGGGGGGCCTGAAATTTTTGAGGTCTGGAAAGGAGGGGGGGCGAAAATTTTTCGCTTTGAATTTTTTTTGCATCAGGCCCCCCTTACAAGTGTTTTTTTTTATCTTTCAATGCCCCTTACAAGTGTTTGTGAATGGTCCCTAATCAACAATGATTGATTGAAGGTACAGCAGTGTGGTCTTTGCAAGGGGGTTTAGGGGATTGACCCCTCCCCCCCAATGAGTTGTTTTGCTAACTCAACCCCCAAAGAAAATTTAAACTCCTCTTAAAACCACCCCCTCCCAAGAAATTGTCAACCCGCTTTAAACCTCCCAAATAGTGTAAAATTGAAAATTGGCTTGGTAAACACAAATGAACACAATCAAAATGATGCCCACCACCAATATTTTTTTTTTGCCCCCTCAAACAGATTTTTAAATTGTTATTTGTGAAATCTTTATTGAGGGGTTTAAACTACTTCAGTGGCTATCACTGCTTTCCAAGCAGGCCCTAATGCATAAAGTAAAATGATATTTACAAGATTTACAGAATATCTACAAAAAAACCCACAATATTTACAAGATAAATGATTGCAAGATAAATGACCCTGATACACCACTGAACAAGTAAAATACTTTGACGCCCCAAAAAAGGATTTTAAGGTTGGTCTTAAACCCTGGAGTTACTGTAAAGCGTGCTGAGGCTTGTGGATCAACGTCTAGGCGTTGTGCCTGTACGTAGCGCACTATAAATCACTGCGCTTTTTTTATGGAAATTGTTGGGCCTCATAACTGCCAAATTGTTGGGTCTATATTTTTTGTTATGGTACATTTCCAAAAAAAAATTTGGGTCAGAAAAAAGATCTTTTTTTGGATTTTCTCCAAAACCAACCCTTTTTGCACAAATTCGATCTCACAGATAGATTTGTCAAGTTTTTGCCATTCTAAATATACAGTAGCGTATTTAGCCCTTTTTGAACGGGCGCGCCCTCCCCCAGGTACAAAAAAAAAAAAAAAAAAAGGAGAGAGAGAGGGAAGGAGGGAGGGGAGAGAGAGAGAGAGAGAGAAAGAGGAGAGATCGAACTAGGGGAACGGGACATTATTTTGCAGCTTTTTGCAGGCTTCAAAATAGAAGTCAATTTGGGCCTTATACGACTATAGATAGCCCAATAGGCCTACTAGCCTATATTTTGTGATAGGGGGCTTTACTTTCCGAGCACGCTGGCAATTTTGTTTAGGGTTTGAGAGCACACTTGTAGGCCTATGCCTATGGCATAAATTGTTTGGGCCAGGGGGCGGGCAAGTATAATATTTTGAGCATTTTTGATCAGTTACTAGTTGTAACTAATGATACCGTTCAGGCGGGTATGGATTCAGGGGGGGGGGGCGGCGGGCCCAGCCCGGCCCCTGCTCCCAGAAAAATTGCACGTATAAGTAGGCCCATGCCTAAACCGCAATCGGGTCAATCTAAATTTATATAATAAGTATAGGCTTATACATAAAGTTGTGTTTCTTCTTTCATTAAAAAGAGTGCTGGATCATGTGAAGGAGATCGTGTATATAACATTAAAAGAAACAAATTTATTCCATGTTCACTACGGTCCGTTTAAGCCCGAAGGCTATATAGGCTTATATAGGTCTGTGATTATTTTAGGCATTGCTTGAAGGCGGGTCCTCTGCCAAGAAGCATGTGAAAATTACAGCGGGCCCGCCGATAGGGCCCGTCACATTTTGTCACCAAAGTCAGTAGGCCTAAGGCGGACTCCACGCTGACTTCAATTCAACATCGATCCATGCATGCTTTAATTGCGAATCTCAAGTCTTAGGCCTAAAATGTAACATTTAAAATTTTACAATTTGAGTTCGGGCCCTTTTTCGTTTTTGATAAAAGTGTAAAAATGATGGACCAAATGGTTTCAATTGGACCTTCATTTTCAAAACTTCAGGGGGAACATCCCCTCAAGACACCCCCTGCGTATATAAATAACTGCCAGTTTTCGCTTCTGTATTTAATACTCAGCACTTGATGTTTAAACCAAATACAATAACATAAAAAAGTGGCTTCAATTGGCCTGTTATTTCGCAAATTTGATATTTTCGGCTTTTTCAAACTAAAAATTTTACACAATAATATTGCCAAAATGGTCCACCAAATGGCATCAATTAGGTCTTCATTTTGCAAAAGTTTCTCTCTTCTGAACCCCCCCTGCGTGCGCAACTTTATGTTTACATGTATAAATACCGGGTAATTTATACAATAAAGGTCAAAACTTGTCCACGAATGGCTTCAATTGGGCCGTCATTTGGCAAATTTTCAGCCTTTTCAAATTTAAATTTTACACAATAATAGTGCAAAAATAGTCCACCGAATTGCTTCAATTAGGTCTTCATTTTGCAAAATTTTCTCACCTCTCAGGGGGAACTCCCTCAGACACCCCCTGCATGCATAATTTCATGGGTACATAATTATAAACCAATAATTCATATACAATTTGTAAAAGTCAAAACTTGTCCACAAATGGCTTCAATTGGGCAGTCTTTTCATAAATTTTAGGCTTTTTCAAACTAAAATTTTACACAATAATAGTGACAAAATGGTCCACCAAATGGCATCAATTGGGTACTTATTTTCCAAAAGTTTCTTTCTCAAACTTTTTTACCCCGGAATTGTTTTACACAATAGGCCTAATAGTGCAAAAATAGTCCACCGAATGGCTTCAATTAGGTCTTCATTTTGCAAAATTTTTCACTTCTCAGGGGCACATCCCCTCAGACACCCCCTGCATGCGCAACGTTATGGGTACATAATTATAAACCAACAATTCATACAATTTGTAAAAGTCAAAACTTGTCCACAAATGGCTTCAATTGGGCCGTCTTTTCGCAAATTTTAGGCTTTTACAAACTAAAATTTTACACAATAATAGCGACAAAATGGTCCACCAAATGGCTTCAATTGGGTATTTATTTTCCAAAAGTTTTCTCAAACTTTTTTACCCCGGAATTTTTTTACACAATAGGCCTAAGTGCAAAATAGTCCACCGAATGGCTTCAATTAGGTCTTCATTTTGCAAAATTTTCTCCTCTCAGAGGGCGCACATCCCCCTCAGACACCCCCTGCATGCGCAACTTCATGGGTACATAATTATAAAGCAATAATTCATACAATAAAAGTCCAAACTTGTCCACAAATGGTTTCAATTGGGCCGTCTTTTCGCAAATTTTAGGCTTTTTCAAACTCAAATTTTACACAATAATGACAAAAATGGTCCACCAAATGGCTTCAATTAGGTCTTCATTTTGCGGCCATATGATATTTTACAAAGATCTATTTTGCGCCCCCCGGTCTACAAATTCCTGGATACGCGCCTGATATATGTAAACTTTTATATACCATAGACCAACAATTTAGCAGTTATGAGGCCCAGAAATGTCCATAATTCCAGGGTTAAGACCAACTTAACAGAGACCATACTGAAGTACAGGATTATTACTAGTGTAACATAATCATTGTTTGCTTAAAAAGTTACCTTTTTCAAAGTCATGAGTGATGACTCTGAAAAAGGAACTTTTTAAGCAAACAATGTGTCCGATATCAGTATCCATGCTGCTATAATTAAACCATTGTTATTGTTGTTAATGTCATCATTGTTGATTTGATTTGTTGATAATCCAGGCACATGTCACAAAAAAACAAGCAAACTACAATTACTAAATGTGAGTGGACGCGGCGAATCAGCCATAAACTCGGCAAATTGTAATCTGAGTTAAAGTGTAAAATATATGTGAAGGTCGTCTTCATAGATGTTTCGATTCGTTGCCATAAGTATCTTATCAAACGCTGTTTAAATCAATCAATAATCCTATTACTGAAGAGGATAATAAGCTTCTACCTATTTCTATAGAATAGTTCTTGTCTTTGTTTGCTTTGGCTAAATCCTGTTCAAGTGGTAGATAACAAAGCATTGTATTTTGTCTAGGTATGTATAATCAACAATGAACAATGAGAGGATATTTCTGAACCTCGTTGACTTGGGGATGATTTGAAATGACCGCCAATTATGACTGTTAGATATTTATTACCAGAAATGTAGAAAAAGAGACACATGTAGAACCGATAAAAAATACAATTTTGTCGAATGAACATAGTTTAACAAATCATAACCCCGCTTTTGGATATCGTTTGAAGTCAAATGATATACCATTTTAAAGCTTATGGTATATATTTTCTAAACACGAAATAAAACAAAATTGACCGGGGCCGACTTTACGGCTGATTCGCAGTCACAAATAATAATGATGATAATAAGTATAATAATAATAATAATAATAATAATAAATAGCCAGCATGGTCCCTGGAGGATCCCCAAATGGCAAAACCAACTACTTTCAGGTAGGTCTCCTAGAACCGCCCTAACAGGGAACAAAAAGAAAAAATATGCTTTTCTTTAAAATTATTGGGTAATAAATGCATATCACTTATAATAATTGAGAGAGAAATTGGACTAAATAATGCATACATGCTAAGATGTTGATGTTAAGATCGATTTAAAGACCAAAATTCAACCTCATTATAACCACAATTAATTAGTGGTATTTGACAACTTTCTGTGTGATCCGTGAGCAATTGTTTCAAGAATTGGGGGGGGGGCATCATTATGTATCCTTGGCCCCAGGCGCCACAACCCCTACATTGTAGCTACACCACTGGGCCACCTTGATTACAAACCACATAATTCTAGTTGAACTAGCTTCTTCAGCATAAGGAAACAAAACCAAAATACCAACGAAGCCCCATATTGCAACTAATTTTATTTTGAAACTGGAAGTAAGTTACAATATAAACATCTATGTGTTTATGAGCACATCAGAAATGTAATACACATTTTTTAAGTCCCCTCCCTCCCTTTATGCATTAATGTTTAGGTTTGGTCCCTAACTCTGATTTTGTGTGTGTTCCCTATTAATAACACCTATGATATCTTTACTTCCTTTGTGTTGCAGGGGAACTCAAAATTTAAAATCCACCAAATCAACATGCTCCAAAATTGGAGTGGGTGTAGCCATAGTCAGTATTATCTGTGTTGCAGTTCTGATCATAGTACTGACCGTACATTTTTGGAACTATGATGTGCATGTACAATACCGGTTTAAACATGCCGCTGTGGCAGCAGATGCAGGGCCATGCTCCAATATAGGGAGGTTAGTAATATCGTAGTCTGTATCACATTCTGTCGTATCTCAAAAGGCTGCCTTGTGTGATTTTTATTATTATTGTTGTATTTCATATTGTTATTGTATATTTCAGCATGCTTCTTTCTTTCGCAAATGGACATGAGATTGTAATATTGTGATAATACCTCAACATTAATATATAAAGTTGATTTTACAGTATATCTGATCACAATTAGATGACAATAATTGTACAAAATCACACAGGGCAGCCTTTAGAGATACAACAGTATGTGAAGCAGACAACGGTTTGAGGTTGTGACATGTTCTTGGTTTTTAAAAAAACGGCGAGTGACCATGGTGTGATCAAACAAAATAAGGCCAGTATCCAAAAATGTCAATTGACCCCGAGCTGTCGTCATTTGACGTCACACCGATGTACACATCGTTTAGCGTACATTGTTACTGCACATTTCAAACTGTGAAGTGCGCAGTAGCAATGATGTGCACATCGGCGTAATGGCATCTCAGGTCTAACCGCAAAGGATTATGGGATATACCGAAAAGGTCAATGAAAGGCCAATCAACCCAGAAATTGGACGAATGAGGGCAGCAATCTAGTTAATGATATGGTAAATTATGATTGTCATGCATGGGAACCAAAAGATTTACAGTACTTACACCAGAGCAGGATGTTTATGGCACAACAGTGTGAAAGCACTGCCATCATTATCAAGCTCATGTTGAAACAAGTATAATTGTGATCTGTTATAGTATGTGTGTATGTCCTTTGTGAACGAGGGAACAATGGGCCATTCACAAAGGATATATACTACTGGCGTGTACAGGTGCGCGACAAACAAAAAACATCAACTCATCAGCCAGGATGTCTCGAAACTACCAACTTCGGACTTATACTCATTTCATGGTAGCAGGTCACTGTAGTCTGGTCACAATTAAATCTCTTTGAGACAATACAATTTGTGATGTGTTATTTCTTGTAATTTTCACCCAGTGGTATGTTGCTTAAAGGTGGCTCAGCCGTTGATGCAGCTATTGCAAGCCTTCTTTGCGTCAATTTACACAACCCGCATTCCGCTGGCATAGGTGGGGGAAATTTTTTCATGTATTATGATGTAGGAACTACGACAATGTTCTACTATGATGCAAGGGAAGTGGCTCCTTTAGGAGCTAGTGAAGACATGTACAATGACGATCATGATGCTTCAGTTAAGGGTGAGTTACTTGGTGTCACAAAAATGAGGTATAAACCTGTAGCTATATATTGACTTGGCAGTAGTTTGGGATCTCTCTGGTGTCCTTTAAAGACTCCTAATGTACCGTATGCAGAATAAATATCAAATTTCAGGGAATTTCAGACAGATTGGGGTTATTGCATTGATTTGGAAGAAATTAAATATTATTTTAATTTAAATTCTATTCTAGATGGCCACATGAATAGATCAGGGTAGCGTTCATTAAGTTGTGACACATGAAGTAAGTCCTGAAGCCCATCGTAAATCCTGAAGCCCATCGTAATTAGTCCTGAAGCCCATCGTAAGTCCTGATGTCCAATGCCCATCGTAACTCCTGAAGCCCATCGTAAGTCTTGAAGTCCATCATATCATATGTCCTGGAGCTCATCATAAGTCCTGAATCCTAATAAAAGTCCTTAAGCCTATCATAAGTCCTGAAGTCCATTGTAAGTCCTGAAGCCCATTGTAAGCCCTGAAACCCATGTTAAGTCCTGAAGCCAATTTTAAGTCCTGAAGCCCATCGTAAGTCCTGAAACCTATCGTTAGCCTAAACACATTGTAACTCTAAAATATAAATCCAGGGGAAGAGTTACATTGTACAAATGCTAAATGTGTTAAAGGACATTTTTGAAGAAGACAAAAAAAGTTGCCTGTTTGTCCTCCACCACCTTCATCAATTTTTGGAAGCCCAAAAAACGTCCTTCTATATTTACTGTTCAAAATATACCTGACCTTAATTTGTTAATTTTGAAATTCCTGGAAAAGTTGTATTAATGTTTGATGATTTGATGTTGAGATTTAGATTAGGGTACAGAAATGTAGGTAGTTGGGGGAGGTCCCTGATAAAAAAATGAAAGAGAAAATTGGGAAGGTAAGTGAAAAGGGCACAGTGGCTCAGTGGTTACGGCCTTGGACTCATAATCTGAGAGCTTGCTCGACGTGCGTGGGTTCGATTCCCTGTCCCACCACCATATTGCGCCTTTGTGCAAGGAGCTTTGCCTCGCTTGCCTCACCCCACCCAGGTGCAATGGGAAGCTGTTTGGGGTAGTCACAGTCGTACTGATGGACCCTGCGCCACTTGTAGGCTGCAAACGTGGTTCCGACATATTCTATTGACGGCGGAATAAATGTAAAGCGCTTTGAGGCTGTTTACGGCATAAAGCGCTATATAAATATCTATATTTATTTTTATTTAAAAGAAAAGGGGCTACTATCTTGCTTTTCACAGTGGTAAATGTCAGTTGATACTTTGCAGGGGGGGCCGGCCAAGATTGGCTGAATTTTGACGTTGTCATTGGTTTTACACGTAAACACAAAAATGTCTCAAATTATTCCAAAACTGTACGTATGTTATTAAGCACTATTTTATCAGTCTAAATCCGTTGAGGTTCGCCAGTGAACCTCATTGTAAGTACTGTTTTTGAATGTTTTGTATGAATAACGCACGGTATGTTTATGATATATACCTAAAATTTCCCCCATTGTGTATCACGGTTCGCTTGGTCTAATGGTAACGGGTCTCGCCTGCGGTGCAGAGGGTCCCGAGATCGAGTCCCGCTCACTCCCGGCTATAATTTTTTTTTTTCTTCACATTTATTTTGAATCCAAAAATATTTATTTTTATGTGAAAATTTATACATTCACTGAGAAATATATTTTGTGCATTTTTTTTTCTGTAACGGGGCCAATAGAGCTAAAAACACAACTCAGCACGGGGCGTCCAATGTCCAGGCAGTGTTGCCGTCATATTGTCTGTTTTGTTTACGATATTGGCTGTTGCCACAGTGAATAATGTAGTCCACCATTGTCTGATACTTTGTTGGATATAGAATGACACACCCTCTGGATCATTTGGTCATATATGCGACTAAGGTGGAATGCCCCCTCATCACCATTCATTTAGGCTCTCCTTCATATTCAGTTGGGATCTCATCCAGATCCAGATTGACTCTCATCCATCTGGTGTTGCTTGTGTCATCCATCAGAAGTATTTTGTATTGTCTCAGATTCATATTCAGTGGGTGTGGTTTACCTTGTAAGCACAAAATGTCATTGGTTCCTAGGGGCTGTCTATGAGAAAGACGACAGATGATAGTGGCCGCCTTGTGTGGGGAAAATGCTTCTTGAAGAGTTTGTATGTAGTGCATAGTAGGCCTAGACACAGCAAGCAGGAAAATTGCATATTAAGCTTTTTCATACCATTTTCATAAGCCTTTTTAGAGCATTTTAAAGGTGCCCCATGAATGTGTGCCAAAACTTGCTTGCCCCCCTCAGCTTGCCCCTTAATCTTTTAGCTAGCCAAAAAATTCTTGCCCCCAATTTTACCCTCTCCCCAGGGCTCATAATTATTCTACAGCCCAGTGGCGGCGCCAGGAAATTTTTGTCGGGGGAATCAACAAATTTTATGCATAAAATTACATAAAAAGTGGAACTTTTCGTAATTTTGGGTTTTTCTGAGGGGGCAACAGGGGGGGCAAGAGTTCTGACTGGGGGCATTTGCCCCATGCCTCTCCGTGGCGCCGCCACTGCTACAGTCCCTTATTGTGACATGAAAGTTATTTGATTAGATTTGATCACATCTAATGACTATTTCCATTGTGCTTTCTATGTAAGGTGGTCTGGCTGTAGCAGTGCCAGGAGAGATCCGTGGATTCTGGCAAGCTCATCAGGCCCATGGCAAATTGGATTGGGGTGAGCTGTTTCAACCTACTATCGCTCTTGCCAGGGATGGTTTTAAGATAAGCAAAGCCTTAGCGAAAGCTATATCAGACAATGAAGAGGACATCAGAAATGAGACAAGTCTTAGGTAGGTTAGTTGGTTTTAAGTTGTTTGAATTAATGTATCTGCAATAAGGACATATAAGGACTAATCACATATGGATTCAAGAATGGGCCTCCTATAATATTTTTCACCCTGATGTGGCAGTGACATCAACGTGTTGACGAAGCAGTTTCTCGTACACATCTATGCGACATCTTTAAGCATGTGCGTGTGTACACCAGTACTCTTGAGTGTCCTCTATAATGAAATATGCACTGATGTCACTGCCACATCAGGGTGGAAAATGGTACTATATAAGAGCTCTTGTAACTTCTTTCTCTATGGATTGGAGTAAGAAAGATAGGCAGTCCAATGAAAACATGAATTGATAACATCAAGGACTCAACAGGGATGAACTTCAACCAGCTCATAAGAACAGCAGAAGACAGATAATTGTTGAAAACTTGTGTCTCAAAAGTCAAAAGCCATCACCATGTTGCCCCAGTTGCCTTCAAGCTATGGACATAGATAGATAAATATACGGTCCACAACTTATAAGTTTCCCCGTAATACTTTTTAGAATAAGTAAAAAAATATAATACAAAATGTAAAAAGATACGTATAGCCCTATTTGTTTTGCACATGTGGACCAATTTATAGCGTTACACATCATTGCGTTCAGTCACAATGGTTAATTGTGTAAGAAAAGAGGCCGTTTAAAAGTTGCACCTGAGTATTTAGGGGGAACTTATAAGTTATAGACTCTATAGATAGATATACTACAATACAGCCTGCTAACCAGATCTGTTCCCATTTTTTTTTCATTTTTGTGGCAGTGCCATATTTTTCAACTCCAAAGGAGAACCACTCAAGGCAGGAGCCAAGATGTATCGACCACAGCTAGCTGAGACATTGCAGAAGATTGCAGATAATGGCTCAAGCATTTTCTATGAGGGAAGTCTTGCACAAGATATTGTCAATGAAGTAAAAGAAAATGGTATGTACAGTATTCATACATTCCTAGATAGTGAGAACCAATCAGAGCAAATGTTAGTAAATTACTAGCCGTGCATCAATATTGTATAATTGCACGGGCGCGTAGTACGCGCAGTGCTTTCGGACGCGTTCATTTTTCTTGCGGGTTGATGCATTTACATTTGCTTGCATTTTCCAACATTTGTAGTGACAATTTTGTTATAAAAATTGCAAAAATCACAGGATATTTTAGTCGTGTATGAAATAGGTTAATAAATGCGTATCACTTGTTGCACGAGAAATTGTACAAAATAATGTACTGACTTCTACTGAGATGTTGATGCGTCTAATGCACTCCCCCTTTCAGGGCTCGTGCATTAGAATAATAGATGCATCAACATCTCAGTACGCGTGCATTATTTTGTACAATTTCACTCCCATGCCCAACAAGTGATACACATTTATTAACCTATTTCATTTTAGTGGGGGCACAACCCCTATTAATTCCCTATTTGGCGAGGAGCACAATTTTGAGGACAAAAGACCTGTCAAAACTGTTCGGGTTATACAACCACTCAAGTATCAGAAGGATGATCCAGATTAGAATAATTCAGACTGCATGAATAGGGGATTAAAAAGCTGTTTCCATGTGCTGCTTTTGTCCAGTTTGTCATCAATAGTTAGAATCAAAACAGTTCCGGCCCAGAACATAATCATGTCTGACAGTAAGGTGCGCTTCAGACTCCGTATGCGTGCAATATTGTATGTACAATATTTTCGTGACGCCAGAAAGTATTGCACGCATACAATAAAAAGTATGTACCGGAAAATATATATTTTGCCACAATCATTGGTTGCTTAGGCCTAATTGATACGGAGTTGCCAAATTTCTAAGAGTGGTAAATTTAGTGCAGTGTTCGTGCACGGAATGATGAACATCTTTTTATGTCTTCTTGTATTCAGCTGTACTTGAATTATTATATAATCAATGGGCACCTTTAAAGTTAATAATATTAATACTGATATTAATATAAAAAAATATTAAAATTGTAATGATAATATAAATGGCACATTCAGTTCTTATTTATTTATTTATTTATTTATTTATAGATTTATTTATATAGGCCTATTTGTTTATTTATTTATTTATTTATTTATTTATTTATTTATTTATTTATTTATTTATTTATTTATTTATTTATTTATTTATTTATTGATTGATTACTGATTGATTAATTGATTTAGAGATTCATTTATATTTAGTCATATATTGATTTAGTCAGTTTCTTAAGTATTATTTGTAGGCCTATGTATTTATTCTGGTTTTGATTTTATTGATATTGATATTTTTATTATTTTTTTAAGTTTCGGCATAGCATTTGTTACATTATAACACGTTGTGTTATGAATTTGCAACACCTTTTTACATGTTGATATCGGTGAGGCATGTTATGATGGTGTATGTTATAGGCCTACCTATGATCATCACAATACATCCATAAACGTGTTAATGCAGTAACCGTAGCTTTATAGGGGCACTTGAGCCCCCCCAATTGATCTGAATTTTAGAAAATCCATAGGAAAACTGCCAAAACGGCTTGTGTCCCTCCCCCTCATCAGACCCGGATGCAACGCCTTCTATACTTTTTCATTAATTATAGGCCTATTAATAGTAATGCGTTGAGATTTTAACAAGTAATATCCGCCTTTATTTCTTTCTTTTTGAAATGATATACTCGTTACAAAAACAAATCAGCATGGAAAACATTTTTTTTTTTTTTTTGGTCTGATATTTGGTCTAATCAGTGTAAGCTACAAAATAGACGATCTTTTAAAATCATTTTAAATGGCTTTTTTTTCAACCTTATTGTTTGTATTTGTAATGTTCACACAATCTGACAATGTCCCAACTTATACATAATGTGAATCGAGCCATTTAACACGTGCTTGTAGGACAACGATTTTGAATTAAACATGTTAATTGTGATATCTTAATTCCCCTAGAACACCACAGTTAAGCGTCCGAAATTGTAAGTGGGTTTTCTTTTCTTTTACCTCATTATTTCGTTAAAATTACTCGAAAATCCTCCTAAGAGTTGTTACTAATAAATATTTCATAATTTTGGGCAAAGAATAGCCAAATAGTTGACCGAAATAGTATATTTGCACCAATATTTGACTGAAATCGTATATTAGCATTACCGTCCCTTCGTGGCTTTATTGCAAGCCAAAGTGCTGCTAAATGTGAAACGAGATTACTTGAAATATATATTTCAGAGTTGAAAGAGTTTCAATTATACGAACATGATCTCTAAATTATGTCTGTCTGATTGGTTGATTGTCAAGAGGATTACGGCATCCTCAAAGCCTCCTGCTGTAATTCTCTATTCGATATCTATTATAGGACCGATCTTTTGAAATCCATACAACCGTGTCAAATGAAATAGTCTCGAATCATAATTTGTGCACGATACAACGTTGATAGGCCTACCGTGACGTCAGATTTGAATTTTATTGAAAATAGGCATAAATTACATTGAACAGGTTGAATGCTGGCAAAAGTAGACAAAATAACTATGGGTCTAATTTACATTAATCAGTGTCCTGGGCCTGGGTAACATTTAGGACTCCTTCGCATTCTAAAACAATACTTCACCAAATGTCCTTGCTTTCATTTTCTCATTTAATTTGTTTTAATTTTAATTAATTTCTTTATCCACTGGCTCTGTGGTAAATCCGGTATTGCCAAATATTTCTCGTCCGTTATCCGTGTTAATCTATTTATTTATTAAAATCCTGTAATACAATGTATAGGCCTAGTGTATTTGATAACAAAGTTGTTTTTATTTTTGATTGGAATTTGGGGTTCCATAGATTTACAAGTGGTCTGTTTTTACACGATTTCATATATAAAATATGTTTGAGCATGGCGGAATTAGTAGGCCCATATGATTAAAAATAGACATACTCTTAGGCCCCCTTTTTTAATGTTTGTACATTATTAATGTTAATATTAATATTAATGTACAAAATGCAAACGAATGTATATATATTTGATTGTTTTGTAAACATTAAATTTGATGTTTACTCATAATTATGTCTGGAAAGTCAGGGATAAAACTAAGGAGTATCGGTATTTAGTTTCCTGGGAAAGTGGATCAGATGAGCAGTGAGTAAAAACATTCCCTCTAAATGTTTATTTTATTTTTATTTGTTAATGAATTTATTAGGCCTACTGGTAAAGTGCAGAAAAAACCCCAGACGCACTCTAGGATTTTTCATCAGCAGCAGTAGAAATTTCTCTTGCATAGATTTTCGGGTGACCTCGCTTGGATTTAGCAAACAATGAACCGTCAGGGTTATAGCGCGTTATTTAATCTGATTCAACTCGTCGTGGCACGTATATTTATTGGACGTGCAATACTTTTTGACGTCACGAAAAATATTGTACATACAATATTGCACGTACAATACGGAGTCTGAAGCCAACCTAAGGGAATATATTGTTCTGGGACTGAATTATTCAGACTAGAATATGAACTTGTATTCTGATTGAAGAAATAAAAATAATTATGGTTTTTCAGCATAATTAAAAATAGAGAAAAGATATTCTATTCGGCATGTTAAAAGTTTGACATTTAAGCGGCAGAAAGGCGTATGTCCATAACTGCTATGTGTATGAATCCTGTGATATGCCTGAGTTCCTGTAATTCACAATGCACATCCAGGAGTCCATTTCACTCAACTTCACAAAGTTTCATAAGTCTCAAAATCAATCGTAACTTACGATGCATCGTAATATCCATTTCACTAAAATGGACCCATGACATTGATTGTTTTACTGTCTTTTTTTTAGATCTTATAATTCAAGGGATTCCCCATTTCCAATAATTTGACAAATGTGTATTTATTTCATCAGGTGGAATTATTACAGCTGAAGATCTTCAGAGTTATACAGTAAAGCCAAAAGACACAATTGTGGTTCCGCTAGCAGGACTAAATTTTCACCTCCCTCCGGCACCTAGTGGTGGTCCAGCTCTGGCTCTCATATTGAATATATTGGAAGGTATGTATATATTCAGATGTAAGTTTCATACTTATAGCCATATTGTAACATTTCTATAAAAAATATATTTGTATTTCTTTTCCATAAAATGTTAGCTTTTACTGTCAGATATGTCCCTTTTAATTCTGAGCCGAACAACTGAGGTAAAGCATGAGCAAAGAAAATTTGAATTTACTACCAGCACCAATGCGTGTTTCTCCATCAGTTGTGCTATGGTTTGATCCTTTGATGTGTGTATGACTGTCCTGCATGCCATGTGCATACTGTATTATGAACATCGCATACGTGTTCGACCAATATTTCCATTATAATAATAAACCATCTTAATAAGACGGTTTATTCAAGATCTCGGATTCTGACGAAACTACAGCACCTAAAGTCTTGATTTTTGCAGGGTATCTTAGTTTACTAAAGTACAATACAATTGTGTAAAAACCAGAATTTTAAAAAATGTCCTCCTTAGCAAATGTTACAATATGACTTTAATTACCATATTTTGGTAACTTGACTTTGGTAATATGTGATATGATCAAGAGGAATGAGTCACATGTCGACCCCGGTCGAAAATAAGTTTTACATAGGTTCCTAAAGAAGACATTTAGAGCTTTCAGAAACTGAAAACCCATGTTGATACGACTTTCCTTTGCAAAGTTACGTCAATTTATCAATCGCTGAAAACAACGTAAAACAAAAGAATTTGAACACTTTCTTTGCCAATATCTCAAAATCATTATTAGCGACATGTGACTCATTTCCCTTGATCGTGTCACATATATCCTATATTTCTCAGAAGTAAGCTAAAATTTGAATGGGCATTTAGGTGTAAAAAACTGCTGTCCTTCATCAATGTTTATGTTTATGAGCCCAAACTCAAAGTGTAAAAACATGACACATAGTACATGTTTAAGGGCTGGGGTATGAACGTTTGGACAGTATTTATTGTGGGACATTAGAGCACATCGGACATATCGAATTGCATTCTGAATACGAAGAATGTCCTTCTGATATCAAATAATTTTGATTTTTTGAAATTCGCAATGTAATACACATTTTATGGCAAATCATTAAAAATTGATATTTTATAAATCTGATGATTTCTACCTAAAGTGTATGTAGGTGGGATGAAAAGCCGACGATCAATTGAAATTTTTGACCTTTTCAGATTGAAGATATGGATTTTTTCCCAAAACACCAAAAAAAATGAGGTCTTTTTGGGAAAAAAATCCATATCTTCAATATGAAAGGTCAAAATTTTCAATTGATCGTCAGCTTTTCCTCCCAGCTACATACACTTTCAGACTATATCATTAAATTTATAAAATTTACTTCGAGGACTGTTATAGCTCCAAAATGTGAAAAATATCAAATTTTAATAATTTGTAATAAAATTTGTATTATATCGTGAATTTCATAAAATGAAAATTATTTGATATCAGAAAGACATTCTTCGTATTCAGAATGCAATTCGATAGGTCTGATGTGCTCTCATGTCCCACAAAAAATGCTCTCAAAACGCTCATTCCAGATCCCTTAACAGTTTAATTAAATAATAAAGTATCTTATAGTTGTACATTTACTAAGGGTTATTCCAGTTGAAATCCATGAATGAATTTCAGCTGGAATAGCCCAAAGGGAAAGGGAGGTTTTGTGTAGGTTTTGGTGCCATATTTTTCAAGAGTTTGAAGATTTTAATGTTACGCTGGTCCACATTTTGTGACACTTTCTAAGACTTCGACTCACAAATCAACACCAGGTATACCGTAAAACCCCATCTACAAGCATATAAAGTGCTTCTGATGAAAGCTACATTAATCCAGGCGCCATTATGGAGTTTGAGCAAATAATTACCGATCCAAGCATATTCAAGCAAGTATTCTTTTAAGACCAATCTATTGTATTGGTATATTTACGCTTGCTTCGAATTAATTTAGCTTTCATAAAAAACACTATATATGCTTGTAGACGGGGTTTTACGGTATGCCAAATAGCAGGGAAGGATGTTGCTGTTGATGTTAGCATTGAGTCCATCTGGCTGACATTGTTAAAAACACTTCACCGCATCTAGGGGTTCACAGGATAGTGAGTCAGTGGGTCTGCAGTGATTTTCAAAGTTGGGCTAGAAGTTATTTGACCTCAGATGACCCCTGGATGACCCCAAAATGACCTTCCATCTTATTTCTAACACTGCTCATATGTATATAAGTATATCTAGTAATATATTTGATCAAATCTGCAGGGTACGACATACGAAGAACGGATATTACAAACAACCAGGCGGCAATTTCTCTTTATCATCACATAGTAGAGTCCTTCAAATTTGCCTATGCGGCAAGATCATTCATAGGTGATCCCGACTTTGTTGATGTTGAGGAGGTAAGGTTCAAATCAGAAATCTCTATTCTTAGTTTGTCATCAGGAGCAGTGCTGATAATGGTACGAGGGGTGGTCAAAAAGTTTGTAGAACTACTTTGTCGCACGGTATTGAATTTGGTCTCATTTGAAAGCATGTTCCTTCAAAACGTTACTGCAAAGATATTACATTTTTACATCACTGTATGTGGGCAGGACACTCTTCAGAGAAAGCCTACCTCCATGAATTCACAGGTACTACCAGAACTTATTGACCGCCCCTCGTACTTGTATCAAAATGATTGGCACATATCAGCAAGTGTAAATATCACTCTATATAGTAGTTATTTTTGTGTGACTTGTTTATGAGATTTATTAAATTTATCTCTGATGAACTTTTCAATTGCTATACTAAATATTTGCATGTTTCAGAGCGATGCAGTAATAATTCTTATTATTTGTGTGTTTTTTATTCGTTTTGCAGCAAGTCGCGAACATGACGTCCAAAGATTATGCGGCTGAGTTACGTAGCATGATAGAAGACTGTTGCACTCATGAAGTTTATTATTATTATCAAGTAAATCCCGAAGCCTACATTATTGACGATCATGGTACATCACATATCAGCATAGTTGATCAAGATGGCAATGCAGCGTCAGTCACTTCTTCTGTAAATGAAGCGTAAGTCAGGTTTTTAACATCTGCTCATTTTTGGTTAAAAAGGTGGGTGATTTGATTGATAGCCTCTTTCACCACTTTACTGCATCAAATTGAGATTTCGGCACTCAGAAAGCTCAACTTTTTTTCATAATAGTAACATTTTAGGCCTGAGATTTGTATTTAACTTAGATGGTAAGAACAAAATAGTACCATCAACCTTCATGGTGGCACATGCTGCTTCTAATATCCAAACCTCTGGAGCAGGGGTCCGCAAATAGCGGTGCGCGCATCACTTGTGGCGCACCGTGGCCTCCCGAGTGGCGCGCGGCGCCGTTTAGATATAAAATAAAAATAAATTGAAGAAAAATCAAATCAAATCAAACCCTTTGATCAAACTTCATCCATCAGGAATATCTCCAATATTCTACATTTCAACATTAAACAATGCGATTCCCATGTTATCCTAAAATAGTACAAAATGTTGCACCAAATGACGTCATTTGCACCTCAAATTTCAAAAAATCAGTAGCTGACTCCCCCCGGCGGTGCTAAATCACCGCGATGGCTGCCAGCCATTGAGTGGCGCTTTACAGTTTTCTTTTATTTCATGTGGCGCTTCAACAAATCTATTTGAGGAAGCCTGCTCTGGAGCATTTTAACATCAAACCTTGAATTGGAATGGTTTCAGCATAGGCCCAATGTAATTATAGTAGTACCCTGCAATATAACCAAAGGCAATCTGCACCACAGGTAGCAAGTTCATTGCAGATAGACACCATGTGCAGATCCATAGCCTCAATCCAATACAGCAGTCAGGGTATTCTCACTATACAGGCATGAGAATTTTCAGTTTAAAAACTGAATTCAGTTTTTTTTTAAGTCAAAATTTCCGTAACTTTATTTAATTTCAGCCTATTTTTGGTACTTTTTGCTCAATTTCACACACATTTTCAGTTTTTTTAGGAAAGTGCAGTCTCATGACTGACTACAGTATTACTTGTATGATGTTATGTGTAATTGGGTATGGTATGTGTTAATAAGCACTGTGGAAGTCACAGTGTTGTATTATGTTGTATACATGTATTGATACCTATAGGCCAATGTATTCCATGATTCCATCATCTATCTACAGAAAGCTTGAGGACTTGCAGCAAGTCTACTTGATAAGCTTATGTCGACTCTTAAGGGATCTGGAATGAGCGTTTTGTGCGTTTCGACAGTATTTTTTGTGGAACATGAGAGCACATCATTTTCATTTTTTTAAGTTCACGATATAATACAAATTTTATAACAAATGATTAAAATTTGATATTTTTCACATTTTTGATATATAACAGTCCTCAAAGTAAATTTTATAAATCTAATGATATATTCTTAAAGTGTATGTAGCTAGGAGGAAAAGCCGACAATCAATTGAAAATTTTGACCTTTCATATTAAAGATATGGATTTTTTGTGTTTTGTGAAAAAAAATCCATATCTTCAATACGAAAGGTCAAAATTTTCAGTTGATCGTCGGCTTTTCATCCCACCTTCATACAATTTAAGTATAAATCATCAGATTTATAAAGTTTACTTTAGTACTGTTAAATATCAAAAATATCAATTTTAATCATTTGCCATAAAATGTATTATTACATTGCAATTTCAAAAAATCAAAATTATTTGATATCAGAAGGACATTCTTCATTATTCAGAATGTAATTCGATATGTCTGATGTGCTCTAATGTCCAAAATTTCATACCCTATCCCTTAAGCTGAATTTATATTACATCGCTGAGCGATAGCGATTGGTTTTAGCAAATGAGGTAGAGCGCTTTTTATTGCATTGGATAGAGCGTGCTACCTCATTGGTCAAATACCAATCGCTCGTCGCTCAGCGATGAAGTATAAATTTAGATTAACATGTTTCATTTGTATTAATTCACTTGCTGACAGATTTGGAGCTATGTTCCGAGGCAGCGGCACAGGCATCATTTACAACAACGGCATGGATGATTTCTCCATGCCCTTTGATAAAAATGAGTTCAACATTCCACCACCGCCAGAAAATTTTATCGCACCAGGAAAACGTGCTTTGTCATCAATGGTACCCGTGATAGCAGTCGATGACAGTGGAGTGGTGCAACTTGTTGCTGGGGGATCTGGTGGTAAGAAGATAACTACTGGGGTTGCACAGGTATGTTTATAGTGCTTTTATGGTACAATTACCGAATAGGGTGCAACTTGCTAGACTTGAGTCCAGTCCTCGTTTACAGAGTTTAGGGTTGAGGTAGGGCAGCCTTGTAATAAGACCAGTAGAGTTGCACCCTATTCGGCAATCGCTCCGCTTTTATTAGGTCATCTGAAGGCTAGTCCTTAGCCGTGTGTGGGTGTGCGTTTAAGGGGTTGAAGTACCCCGAAACATTATTATATGGCCACAGTTGTTCCTTCCTCACCATAGGGCTGTGAATGCTGTACGTATGTAAAAACAGGGCACCTTGAACTCAGGTTACGGTTCAATTAAGAAGAATTCACAGGAGAATTCAAAACATGGTGACGATCAATACAGTCACAGATCTGGTCATTTTACACCTTCAAATGTGCTCAAATTGTACACACATGTATCAAATATGTGTTGTTTGGGGATCAGGGTGGCGCATTGGTAGTTCCCTCGCCTTGCACCACTGAGGTCCCAGGTCCAAGCCCCGGCCGTGCCCAAGGCCTGTATGTGCACTTGGTTTTCTCCAGGATCTCCTGTTTCCTCCTGTTTTCAAAATCGGTGATTAGTTGTTTGGTTATCACAAACTTCCTTCACCCAATGGAATTTTGGGAGCTGTAGAAAATGGGTGGATGTTACAATCTAAGTGCGGATAAGTTTGCGCCAGGTTTGGCTGCAACCAACCTAGTTGATGCGATCTGATTGGGATGATTCACCAGCGAAATTACAGCGCTTTGAATCCTCTGGAAAAATGCGCTATATAAATTACGAAATTTATTTATTTATTTAAGTCTCATCTTCACATAAAGAATGGTAGGAAGTGGTATTTATGTGAAAAAGTGGTATTTTGTGTGTACCCTGGACGTGATATTTTTTTCCGTAGTTAACATTTTTGCATCTCATACATCATGTACGTAAGTATATGAGGTTAGATTCCACGGTGTTCAGTTTTATAACACCAAGTTTATTGCCATTATTAAACTTTTAAACAAAAAGAAAAAACAAATATTAGAATTAAAATTCTACCAGGGTTCTACCAGGGTTCGAACCAACAACCTATGGATCCAACCTATGGACGAGTCGTTCTGCCAGAAAGGTGTCTGTTAATCATACTTACTGATATATATAAATCATCTTTATTCAACATAAAGAAAAACACATATAAAGCCCAGATCTACTGCAACCCATTCCGTTTGCAGGCAAGGCAGGACAAAAATACAAACATTTAAATAAATAAACAAAGATGGAAATACTCATGGCGGGAAGAAAAAGTTAAATAATTTCATTTACATTCCAAGATGTTTCATATCTGGCGATGAAAATGGAATAAGATGATATTAGCGCCGATTTAATCAACTGGGTCTTGAGATCAGAATACTTTGTGGGAAGATTGAGATCTTTTGACAGACGATTCAGACTATTCTTGTTGTCGGCGTCAATGAAGCCTCTTGAGCCTACTTCAACAGCAACAAGTGAGCAACAGTACCCGGCGTTAGTGATGTCGGCAACCAGGAAGAATAGCGATCAAGTTTGGTGTAATGAGCTTTACTGATGTTTGGTTCAAATGGTACCGACAACTCAAACAGAATGACTCGCTTGTCAGAAGGCCAGTATAACACAATGTCCGGTTTTTGAGACGTGGAAATGATATTGGGTGGTATGGTCCCCCCTCCTATGGTATAATTTTCCAGATCGGCATAGATTTTAATATGAGAATTACGAAATGCCTCCGACTGTTGAAATGTGGAAAGAAAAATACGGATGAGGTTGTTGTGTCTCCATAGATACCTGTCCANC